>NC_142881.1:10492500-10582500 GCF_051225735.1 Oryctolagus cuniculus
CCAGGGTCCTTAATTAATTAATAATTAATATATTATATAATTAATTATATAATTATTATATGATTTTATTATATATTATATAATATATTATATATTATATTATATAATTACATAATTATATTATTATATATAATTATATAATTATATGTAATTAATTATATAATTAATAATTAATGTGTTAATTTTGACATGTTGTGTGACAGCAAACCACAGTCACGCCATCTCGGGTCTCACCGCTCCTTTGGGACAGCTCCCCCTGCCTCAGAAGGACACTAGCCACCTGCACCTCTGGCTGAGGCTGCTCTCCCTGAAGGCTTGCGTGCAGTCCCAGCCTTCCTGATAACGTCGGGAAGACGAGCGGGATACCTGAGGGGCACGCTCCCAGCGCAGACGTGAAGGAATAACGTGAAATAAGATCCTACCCGCCTCTCTCTCGCATCTGTCAACGGATAACGTCTTTTCCCATCCCTGTGGCTTCGGACCAGAACGCCTGCCCGTCCGGTCCTGGGTTCCCTGGGTAAGTCGCCTGAGCAACTCCAAGGAGCTCCTTTGAGTCCCTCTCGGCTCAGGGACAGTCCCTGCTCTCCCGCCCCTCAGACACACACCAGCGTTTGCCCACAAGGCACTGCTGTTCTAAAGCAAAAACACATCTGCCATTTATGAACCCAGGTACACAAGTCAAGATTACAGCGCAACTTTGAGTGGGAAAGAGTGCTTGAAGAAAGTAGAATTTCAACACGGATGAACAGCTCAGGACGGCTTGGACAGCACGACGGCTCTTACAGCCAGAGAGCAGCCTCGGCTAGAGGAGCAGGTGGCCTTGGTCCTGAGGTCCCGAGGGAGGGGCGAGACTCAAGACGGTGACTATGGCTCGCTGTCACACAACGTGTCAAAACTGACACGATTAACAAGGACTCTGGGAAAATTAGGAAACAATAATAACATTCACAACTCGGCAGTCAGCTTCTTCAACATCGATTAATCAAGGAGGCTTCAAGACAGCATGCTGACTTGGCGGTTAGCCTCGCAGGAAGGCTCTAACTCTCCCCATTCCCGCCATCAGACCCAGCTGGCCCGCCGGCCCCTGTGTCATGGTCACCATCCAACCCAATCTGCAGTCCTCCCTTTCCTCTGCCCCTTCCTCTGACCTCCCCTAAATGAGTTATCCTTTCTTTAGAAATTTCTCAAGAAAACAGCACTCACATTATAAAATTATTAGACCAAATATAGATTATTTAGAGAGATTTAGAGAGATCATGCAATCAACTGCCAGATAATTACTAATTTCAGAATATGAACTAATATGAATATGAACTCCAACTGACCTGGCGCTGAAGCCAAGAGCCAGGAACTCAGACCAAGTTTCTCCGCACATGTGGCAGGATCCCAACCACCTGAGCTATCACAGCGGCCTCCCAGGGTCTGCGTGAGCAGAAAGCTGGCGTCGGGAGCTGCCGTTGGCTTTCACACCAGGGGACTCCAACAGGGACTGTGGGATCTTAACCAGCTTCTTACCCTCTAGGGTAAACACCCAACCCTAAAGGCACAGTCTTATTATAAGCATTAAAATATGAGGTTACCTCACAGTCTTTGTGGAAAGATGGGTTAGAGGATGGGTTTTGTTTTGACCTAAAAAGTTTTTGACATCCATGCATAGGTTTTTCATATATACTTTTTCTATGACATTTGTGAAGACCCCTTGTATGCACAGGTTTCAAGATTATTTACACCAAAATAGACGTATCTTTTGGGTCTATTTTCTGCAAGCTTTCTACAGTACTCTCGCTTATATGGAACCTGTAAAACCATTCCTGCAATATTGTTAATAGTAATAATAAACATATATATCAGAAAATTAATTAAGCAATGAGAACTCATGGAAGCAAGTTAGAGACAGACTTAACAGGCAGCAAATGCAAAAGACAAATGCAATGTGGCCATAGTTGGCCCCATAAACAGATGCGTTAGCCCAAGAGCTCACACGCTGCCACCAGCAAGGGTCCTCAACACGATTTGGGTGGAATTAACAAAAGGCAAAGGATGACATTGCCCCCTTACAACAGGAAACTAAGCTGCTAAACACATTACCTACTCAGGTAAGGACGAGCTGCGACTTCACCGAGCAGAGCTTAGAGAAGGGGCGGGCACGGTCAGCGCAGCGAGGTCAGCTCGGAGGTGCACTCGTGGAGCGGGCCTGGCCAGCGGGCGACTCCCGAGGCCGGCAGACTGCCGCTGATGGGCTGGCGTCCAGAGACAGGCTCGCTGAAGCCAGCCGGGGAGATTGCTGTATTGGTTACCATGGCTGTGAAGCTGGCCCTCTTCTCCTGAGAGGGAGAGGACATCCTGTCTGCAACAACCTCCTCCCTCACAAAGAAGTAAAGAGAAACAACATTAGGAACTCCAGGCAGGTCACACGCGTCTGCTACCCCTGGGCCACTGTCCCCGAGGAGGTGAGGCCACCTGGCGCTGGCTCCATTTCACCTATTGCTTCGCGGGACCACCAGGTGGCTGGAAGCTCCTCTCTGGGCTCTGTTGCTCCAGTCCTGGGTGCATCCACTGATAAAATGGGTAGCTTTTGTACTCCAGAATCATCCTTGTGTTTCCATTTTTCAAAGGGAAATGTTTTCATTTTTAAGTCCTCTACAACCCTCTGCTGCTCCTCTTGACTTCTACACAGTGGTCAGTGCCTCTGCACTTTAGGGCCGAATTGGTGAATCCACAAGGTAACAAATTCTGCTAATGTGAATGGGTCAGACTTGCAGGATGGGAGACCATACATATTCAGGGAAAATAACCAAAAATGCACAGCTACATGTTTTCAATGTCAAGATTTGAGCAGTTAGGGGCTGCCACTGTGGCCTAGCAGGTAAAGCCACTGCCTGCAGTGCGGGATCCCAAATGGGCGCTAGTTCCACTCCTGGCTGCTCCACTTCCGATCCAGCTCTGTGCTATGGCCTGAGAAAGCAGTGGAAGATGGCCCAAGTCCCTGCACCCACGTGGGAGACCCAGAAGAAGCTCCTGGTTCCTGGCTTAGGATTGACGCAGTTCCAGCCATTGCGGCCATCTGGTTCACCGGTGAGTGAACCAGTGGATGGAAGACCGACCTCTCTCTGCCTCTGCCTCTCAGTAACCCTGCCTTTCAAATAACAATCTTTCAAATAACAAATCTTTAAAAAAATTAGATTTGAGCAGTTAGACAGGCTAATAGGCAGTTTGGTCGGTTCCCTGTTGGAATGAGAAAAGGGGCAGGGTCCCTTTAAGAGTGGACAAAGTGCTTGCTTCCTCCCAGAAGCAGTTTAGCCATCCTGAATTTCAACATGAGAACAGGCTAGACAGGGTCACCAATTCCAACCCTCACTGGGTCTTTTCTCTGCCTCCTGATTGGGTGTTACCCCAGCCCTCTGATTAGTTCTTAGCTATTGTTCCACTCCTCCCCTCATTGGTTCAATCCAGGGCCAATCAGAGAGAGTGAGCCACCTTGGTATAAAAGGCCTAGGACCTGCAGGCTTCCCAGGCAGCTCCTCCTTTGGTGCTCTCCTCCGGTCTGGTGCAGCAGAAGACTTCTCGCTTTCCATGAATCTCGCTTTGCTCACTGCCTGTGACCACATGGAGATTCTCCTGTGTGAGACAGGAAACGAGATCACCCTCATCTTCCCTTACAAAGGAACGAGAGTTCAGAGGTGAGGGCAAACGAGGCTCGATCTGGTTCTACAATCCATTCACATCCTCCCCCCCCCCAAAAAAAAAAAAACCTTTTATTTAAGGAATACAAGCTTCATGCATTTCATAAATACAACTTTAGGAACATAGTGATTCCTCCCACCGTACCCGCCTTCCCACCTACATTCCCACCCTTCTTCCTCCTCCCTCTCCTATTCCCATTCTTATTTTTTACTATGATCTATTTTCAATTAACATTATACACATACAAGTAACTCTACACTAAGTAGAGAGTTCAACAAATACTATGAAATACACTTTATGTTTCTGTGTGGGAGCAAACTGTTGAAATCCTTACTTAATGTATACTAAGCTGATCTTCTGTATATTAAGATAATCGAAAATGAATCTTGATGTGAATGGAAGGGGAGAGGGAGTGGGAAAGGGGAGGGTTGTGGGTGGGAGGGACGGTATGGGGGGGAAGCCATTGTAATCCATAAGTCGTACTTTGGAAATTTATATTCATTAAATTAAAAAAAAACTGAAAAAAAAACAAATACTATGAAATAAATAACTGTTCCTCAACAATTGAGACAAGTGCTGTTCAAGGTCATTGCATCTCAAATTGTCAATTTCACGTCTATAGGTTACCTTTTATGTATTCTATTAGTTATCACAGATCAAGGAGAACATATGGTATTTGTCCTTTTGGGACTGGCTTCTTTCACTAAGTGTGATGTTTTCCAGTTTCATCCATTTTGTTGCAAAGGACAGGATTTCATTTTTTTTAACCATTGTGTAGTATTCCATAAAGTACATATCCCATAATTTCTTTATCCAGTCTTCTGTTGACAGACATTTGGGTTGATTCCACATCTTAGCTACTGTGAAATGAGCTGCAATAAACATAGGGGTACAGATAACTCTTTCTTATGCTGATTTCATTTCCCTTGGGTAAATCCCCAGGAGTGGGATGGCTGGGTCACATAATCCATTCATATTTTAATAGGCAGAGAGGAAGAGGCATCAAACATGCCTGAGAAGCTAAAGTGGGAATTTATTTGGTATATTTAATGATAATGAAGAGTTCTACTTTTAGCTACTAAGTAGAAAACTGCAAGAAATCATTATCCTTTGTCTAACAATCAAATAAGGCGAATGAGCTATAACTGTGCAGAAACTAAACTTTAACTCCAGAAGATGGCCAGCTTCCAACAGGAGAGGAGAGACCCATCCAGCTCTCATGGCAAGCTGGGCAATGACAGGAGGGAGGACAAATTCCCTAAGGATGGGAGTAAAGAGGAACCAGTCAACACTTGAACAAACTTCCAGCGTTCATGGTCACAGTCACATGTAAAATGGAATGACAGATTAGAATTCCAGGAGCCCCAACGCCAGAGCAGGTCAGCACTACCTGCCCCATCTGAGCACAGGATACAAAAGGCTGGAGACACAGCAGAGCTGAGAGATACCCCCAAGACAGACAGGGCCTCCTCTACCAGTCTGTGCAAAATAGTGGGAGAGCAGCAACCTGGGAGAGAAATGCAGCCCAGGGCACTGAGAGCTGAGAAAACCCTCCCTCCAGGCTCCTGGAAGCAAGAGAATCCCCCTGGGATGCAAGCTGCCTAGGTTAGGACTGGAGAAGAAATGAACCATCTGGGACTCTGGGAGCTGGAAGTGGACTGAAAACCAGAGAGCTCCCCTACCATCAGGGAAATGGGCAGTGCAGCTACAACAAAGGGGGCTCTGGACCTCGGAACTGGCCAGATCCCCAGCCCCGCAGAAGAGCAGGGCCTGATTCAGCTCTCAAAATGTTTGAAGCCCATAAGGAACGGAATCAAAGCTGAAAAAAAAAAATCTAGTCCTAGCTCAGCCACAGACAGGACTGACCCAGCCGCCCTACTCTAGCAGCCAAAATCGAGGACAGGAACAATGTGCCCATTTCTGGAGGTAAATTCTGTTTACTTCAGTCTCTACAAAAAACCAACATGCGTCAAAAATGGCAAAGCACTCAAATAAGCAAAAGGAAAAAGGAGTGACTCGTGGACAAGCAAGGAAATAGGAATAGCAGAGATGATCCGGCACTGAAATGATCGGACGTGAACTCAAACTGACTGCTATCCACACCTGAAGAAGCTGGGGGCAGTGGGAGACAACACGTTGGAGAGAATCGGCAGATTCAACCTTTTCTAAAATGCCAAGGAAAACCACGTGTGCTGGCTCTAAATTACCTTGGCATATACATTAGCAACATCTACAAGTTTCAAAGTGAAAATAATTTTTGGACCATCATGTATCTCTGTCTGGGCTACTACGATGTAATAAAGATGGGGCCAACACACACTCTCCATCCATCTTTCCCATTTATTGAAATGTCTGTTTATAAGGAATTGATGGCTCATCTCTTGTCACATAAAATCTCAGAAACTAATTCATTCTTTAAATGATGCATTGACAATCGCATCATGTGAAACATTAGTTACTATTCAAACTACCTCTTAAACAGATACATTTGTTGTTGTATGCAGATTATCCTCTATTCCATTGGTGACAAATACATGAGATGTTTTCTGCTTTATTTTACTTTTAGATAAATTAGCAAGCAAGATAATCAACCTCTGTCCTGATTTTTACAGAGAAAAACTACGACTCTGCAATCAAAATTCATTGAGCGTACCCAAGATTAATTCATCAGCACCAGCACGTGGAGCCCATGTTTTACTCCATTAAACTCCAGACTTACTGAGGGTCATATTCCAGGCCCATGATTCTTATGTCTCTCTTGCCAAAGGCCTTTGGAAATTCTCTATCAAATCAGCCCCATGTGCTGCTCGGTCAGATTTTCCTTCTAGAATTCACAACATCGTATTACATTTCACTGCGTGCTTCAATCTTTGCATGAGGCATTTTGACAAGAAATTATTATTTGTTCTAAAACAAATCTGATGAAAAGGATGGAAATAAACAAACATCAAAGTAGGTAAATGCTTTTTAAGAGACTAAGCTAACCATGGTATTTTATTAATTGGTATATAGAAACAATTTTCCCAATAAGCTGACCATTATACTCAGAAGGAAGGAGGGAAAAAAACACTTAAAATCATCTCAGAAAACATGTAAGCTCTCAAAAGAATGTACAAGACCAATAAATTATTTTTTAATTAATCTCTGTACCATTCCAATTTGGGATCTGGCATTAAAATAATTTTGCCAACCTTTCCCAGACTTGTTAGTGCCACAACTTTTTTTTTTTTTTTTTTGGACAGGCAGAGTGGACAGTGAGAAAGAGAGACAGAGAGAAAGGTCTTCCTTGGTCGTTGGTTCACCCTCCGATGGCCGCCGCAGCCGGCGCACTGCGGCCGGCGCACCATGCTGATCCGATGGCAGGAGCCAGGTAATTATCCTGGTCTCCCATGGGGTGCAGGGCCCAAGCACTTGGGCCATCCTCCACTGCACTCCCTGGCCACAGCAGAGAGCTGGCCTGGAAGAGGGGCAACCGGGACAGAATCCGGCGCCCCGACCGGGACTAGAACCCGGTGTGCCGGCACCGCAAGGCGGAGGATTAGCCTAGTGAGCTGCGGCACCGGCACAACTTTCTTTTAAGATTCTTGTTTTTAATTTGAAAGGTATAGAGACAGAAAGAGGGAGAAACAGAGAGAGAAAGGACTCTTCCATCTGATGGTTCAGTCTCCAAATGGACTTGATGGACAGGGCTGGGCCAGGCCAAGCTGGGAGCCTGAAGTCCATCCAGGTCTCCCATGTGGGTGGCAGGGACCCAAATATTTTAGCCACCTTCTTTTTTTATTTTTATTTCTTTTTTAAAATTTATGTATTTATTTGGAAGGCAGACTTACAGAGAGGCAGAGGCAGAGAGACAGAAAGAGAGGTCTTCCATCCACAATGGCCAGAGCTGGGCTGATCCAAAGCCAGGAGACAGGAACTTCGTCCAGGGCTCCCAAACGGGTGCAGAGGCACAAGGACTTGGGCCATCTTCCACTGCTTTCTCAGGCCATAGCAGAGAGCTGGATTGGAAGAGGAGCAGCTGGGTCTTGAACTGGCGCCCATATGGGATGCCAGCACTGCAGGCGGTGGCTTTACCTGCTCCACCACAGCACCAGCCCCTTCAGCCACCTTATGCTGCTTTCCCAGGTGCATTGCAGGAAGCTGTATCAGAAGCAGAGCAGCTGCAACCCAGACCTGTGCTCTGACTCAGGAGGCCAGCGTTGCAGGCTGCGGCTTCACCTCCTGCGCCACAAGCCGGCCCCGACATCTTTCACTGTCCCTGTCTGTTCCAAGTTCCAAGTCAGAACTGAACTCTGATTCTCCATCAGTGCAGCTCCCAGGAAACTGGGCAGTCGATGGGTACAAAAGCAGTTGGTCCTTGGCCTCGGACAACACTCATTGTGAAGGCATCCTCCCTAGAGCAAGAGAGCAAGGGGAAGACGGCAAGCAGTGTCCACACCTCTCTTCCGCTCCCGCCCACCTTCCTGGGCTACGGCTCCCCTCGAATCTCACACACCACATGCAACAGGGAATTTCTTCCGGTCTTCATGGAAGCCAGAGCTGAGGAAAACTCAGGGGTGCTCCGGATCAGCCTGGCCTGGGAGTGGGTGAGGGAAGACGGGGCTTGCAGAGAGAGAGGAATCGGGGAGGAAGGCAGAGAAAGCCAGACAGCACGAGAAAGAGAGTGGTCGGCTCGTTGAAATCAGACACACACACCCGCTGCCAAAATAAATAAATAAAGGGTTTGGGAGTCTACGTTACAGAGTGGCATTTTGCCAGGAAACACGTCCTCGGTGTCCGTGCTGTTGGTGAAAACCGCAATCACATGCTGTGTCCTCATCCACCAAACGTCAGAGCCCCCCCACCCCCCACCCAACCCCGCAACCGGTGTGCGTGGGATGTTTTCCCTGAGAAAGAGAAGGGAAGAACACCGCACATCAACAGTCTAAGGCAGGACGCTAGCTCCATAAACCCAGAAAGGATGGCCCCAAATGCCTCCTTGAGTCCAGACAGTTGTCGTGGGGCCCACCCTCCCCTCTCTGCCAGGCTCATTTCAAGGCCCAGGGCCCAACAGTCTTGCTCACCCTCACCTCCTGTCCCGTCGCTGGAATAACCCCACAGCCATCCCTGGGGGCTCTTGCTCCATTCCAGACTTTGAAGGAGGGGTTTCGGGTGAGAAGGGGCAGGGAGAAGCGGACGGCGAGCGAGCCGGCAACAGATAGAGCCCCAGCTTACAGTCAGGACGGCACCACCAACCTTCACGCCCGTCAGCAGCCAAGGAGCTGGCTGGGGTGGTGAGATCGGTACTCCTGTAGGTATCAAGGGACAATCACACTAAAAAATTATTTCTTATCATCCGAAAACTAGGTATCCTGTGTTTTATTTGGCAGCTCTAATTTAGCAGCTAATTCACAAATAATTATTAACACAGCTGATACCGACAGGCAGAAAGGAATACATTGTTTAGGCTCAGGAGCTAGAGACCACGCCCCTCTCCTGCCCCTCCCCGCCCTCACCTGTATACACCACTGCCAATCAGACTAGTAACCACTCCCCTTTGGAAGTGAATAAGAGGTGTGGAGTGCTCCTGGCCCCGCCCCTGCTCTCCCATGCGCCTCCTGGGCCTGTGGCCATTTGGCTGCTTCTTGCCCTGTACACTCAAGGCCCATATTTGCTGCCACTGCTGTCCGCTTGTGGACTCCCACCAGTGGCCCTCAGTATGTCCACTGCCTGGTATGGAACTCCTGGTTCATCTGTCTGACCTGCCTCTCCCTTAAATAAAGCCCTCACATTCCTGTGTATTTCTCTCACTCCCCCAAATAAAGTCTGAACCCTCCCATGTTGCCTATCTTGTGTCTGTCTAAGCTTAGGATGCTTCTCTAAGCTTGAGACAAGAACCCGAAATATTAATTTTAAAATATACTCCCCGGTAACATAGTTACCAGATCCTGAGCACTGCCATGCCCAGGCACCAGGATTTATAAGAATTGTCTTGTTCGAAGTTGCTAGCTTGACAAAGCCGGTAAAGGCAAAAGCTTCTAGGAGGGAGGTGCTAAGAAAGGATGCAAGTCCTGGCTCAGCCGGCCGTGCGTGAGTGCTGTTTGCAGGGCCTCATCTGGAAGTCCTGTGGTATTAAATGTCTTTGCCACAACATGCATGCAACTCTGCTTGGCCTGGGGGGTGGGTGAGGGGGGGAGCAGGGGACAGGCAGGGATTGCAGGTGGGAGGGGCAGTGGTTTTTTAAGGCTTATCTCTCATCTGCATTGCTTGGATTTTTTTTTTTTTAAAGCAACATACATGAGTAACCTAAGCAAACTAAAGCCCCAAATAAGGGTCATTGCAGAAGGCAAATCTGGTAGATTCTTATCAGCGTAAGCGGATTCCCATAGGAGTGACAGCACTACCACTAGAAACACTGGATCCTTTTTCCTTTTGTTGGGGGGTATGGCCGCTTTTCAGAGCTGTCTCCAGCCACTCAGACTGTTAATTAAGAGTAAATGCCCAGGGCGCCCAGGAACTTCACGACCTTTGTTTTTCCCCGAGGCAGTGGGCAGCTTTTACTTGGATGAATAACTTGGCCCAGGGAGGGCTCAGTTCCCCAGAGCAGCTGGGCAGCCAGTGTGTGTGTGTCCTCAGGCCCACAGGGCAGAGCCTTGGACCTGAGCTGTGGCTGAAGGGATCTCATTAGTGGCCCAGATGTCAGATGTCACGTTCCCCCCAGGCCCAAGAGCCTGGCACAAGGAGAGGGCTCCCAGGACTCAGCTCCAAAAAAATTTGAAAAATTTTTCAGAAGGAAAAGGCATTTTCATGCAAGTGGCCTGCTACGATGACATTATTTTCTTCTAAGTGCACTCATTTCTAGTTTTCTTCAGATATGATTGTGCACACAGAGAAGAAATAATAATCTTTTTAAAGAAAATATTGATTTATTTATTTGAGAGTCAGAGTTATACAGAGAGAGGAGAGAGAGAGAGAGAGAAAGAGAGAGAGAGAGAGAAAGGTCTTCCATCTGTTGGCCCACTCCCCAACCGGCCGCAACAGCCAGAGCTGCACCGATCCGAAGCCAGGAGCCAGGAGCCTCCTCCAGGTCTCCCACGCAGATGCAGGGGCCCAAGGACTTAGGCCATCTTCCACTGTTTTCCCAGGCCACAGCAGAGAGCTGGATCGAAAGAGGAGCAGCCAGGACTTGAACCGGCGCCCATATGGGATGCCAACACCTCAGGCCAGGGCATTAACCCCATTAACCCACTGCAGCACAGCGCCCCAGAAAAAATAATCTTTTAAAAATAATCTTTTAAAAAAACTCTCTGCTTAGGGATATTTCTCATAATTTTTCCAAATTCCCACTCTAATTCTAAAAAATGAGACTGCCAGCTTGACAAGAGAAGGCAGCGCAGGTACTGTCTGGGGTGTTCAGGTAGACACTGTTGGGAGCACAGTCAGCGATAAGCCTTGCCTGCACAGCACACAATTAGCACAGCCTCATCCAGCACCAGGGAGTCCTCAAGGCACCTGCAAACACCTGGCTTACAACAGGTACCAACACACACTTCCTCCACAGTTAGCTGATAAAAACCAAGTCCCTCAGGGACAGGGAGGGCACGTGTTGTAGTGGCTTAACTTGCTACACTAGCGTCCCATATGGATGCCAGTTTGAGTCCCAGATGCTCTACTTCCAATCCACCTCCCTAAAAATGGCCTGGGAAAGCAGCAGAAAATGGCCCAAGTACTTGGGCCCCTGCTACCCTCATGGGAGACCCAGAAGAAGCTCCTGGCTCCTGGCTCCTGGCTTCCATCTGGCACAGTGTTGGACACTGCTACCATCTGGGGAGTGAACCAGTGGGTGGAAGATCTCCCCACCCCCAACACAGACTTTCAAATAAATATTAAAAAAAAAAAAGTCCTTCGGATCAAAAAGGGAATGTTCAATGGCCACAAAAGCATCAATGGCAAAATGACCGTAAGCTTCTTCCCTATATTATTTGTAGTTAGAGTGTATATACACCCTAGAATGTGATGGTCAGAACAGAGAAAGGAAGAAGAAACGCCTCCTCCAGGGACAACTGCAAATGTGCAGAACAGCAGGGCAATGTGGGCCCATGGCTCCCTGTCCTGGACTGTCCTCTGTTGCCAGAACAGAAGAGCTGAGAGCAGCTGATTCACCAGGGCAGATCCTGAGCTGGGCTCACAGTTCTGCCACCTGGGAGGTGCAAGGTCATGGCAGAAGGGCAAGCGGGTGTGCGCAAAAGAGCGGATGCACAGGGCAGCCTCGCTCTGTAAGAACCTGCTCTCGCTGCGCCTTATCCAGTCCCCAAAGGGCAGCCAGTTGCCTTATGAAGGCCCAGCCTCCCCATACTGCCACGGTGGTACTCAAAGGCCAACAGGAGCGAGGCGGTGACAAACCATGTTCAAACCACAACACACTCCAGGAGCGCCCCGCCACAGGAGGCCAGAGGCACTGTTGGGGAACCAAGTGCCTAGCTCTGTCACTACTCCCTGGGGAGCATCCAGGTGCTGCCGGAGAAAAGAATCTGTGTCCACAGGGAAAATCCTGAATTCTGCGTCTCTGCACCCTGCTCCACGGCTCTCCCGCCTCTTACCATCACCCACCACACAACACTATCATTTGCCCCCTGCCTTTGTCCCCCAGGACACCCCAAGCTCCAGAAGAGCAGAAACTTTGTTTTGTTCACTGCAAAGCTTCTGGCTCCTAAAAGGGAATGTTCAATGGCCACTAAAGCACCAACTGCAAAATGACCGTGAGCGTCTTCCCTATATTATTTGTAGTTAGAGTGTATATACACCTTGGAGTGTGATGGTCAGAACAGAGAAAGGAAGAAGAAACGCCTCCTCCAGGGACAACTGGGTCAGTCGCAAAGATGTGCTTGTGAATGAGTGGGTCATCCTCTGGTTCCGGGAGCACTCCGCAGGCACTCGGGGATTTTGCCGAGTGATTCACATACAGCTTTAAGCAGACACACAGAATGTGGCGTACCCATGCAGGGGGATATTGTTTGGCTATAAAAAGGCTTGAAGTACATGCGCCAACACGGATGAATCTTGAAAATGCTAAAGAAGCCAGTTACAAAGGCCCTGCAAGGTATGATTCTATTGACACGAATTGTCCAGAACAAGCAAATACGTGAAAACAAAAAGTGGGTTCATGGTTGCCAGGAGCTGGGGTTTGGGGTGGATATGGAGGAGATGAAGTCTCCTTGGGGGCTGATGACAATGTTCTGAAATTGATAGTAGTGAGACTTGCACACCTCTAAGCAGGCTAAAAACCATCGGCTTGTACCTTTCAAGTGGGTGAATTGTTTGGTACTTGAATTATATCTCAATAAAGCTGTTACAAGAATAATAAATCCAACCTCATCATCACAAAATCCACACTCTCTTTGTTCCTCGCCTCCATCAAATTGCCTTTTACTACCGGAAGTGCCAATAATGTCTTTCTGCAACCACTCTCCTTCCTTCCAAAGAAGCCCTCGTAAAACAGGAGCAGCCCCCAGGGGCTCCATCAGCTGCTGTCCTCCAGCTTTGTCAGGAGATGGGAGCAGCGCCAGCCTCTCAAATACAAGGGTGACAGAAGGACATGGGACCATTTGTGCAGGACTGAATCCTCTTGGAAATCTAGAATCTAGATTAAACTGCTCACTAAAATAACAATTCACGAAAAGAATTGTCATTTTAGTGAGCAGTTTAATCTGATTCCTAAGCCACTTGGAGCCCATGTGATAAAATGTCATCAATGGTCACACTGCCAGCTAAGTTTCCAAAAGCAGTGAAATAAAACCACAACATGTATTATTTTTTTAAATATGCAGTTATTCTTAAACTCAAACCCTGCTGGATTTTCCTAGTCTTTGCTCTTCAATTCCTCCCTAACATTTTAAAACATTTAAGCAAGTCCCAACCGTTGCAGGACCTACATGACCCTTGGTCCTTCCCCCACTCGTGGTCTGCAGACTCAGGCCATCCACATCTCTCCACAGCCGATGAGACTTCTCGGAATCTCAAGCACTATGCGCTCTCTGAAGGCAAACTTGGGTCAAAGGGCAAAAAACCACTAGTTTACCTCTTATTAAACTATAGCTTCTGGCAGTTGCCTTGGAACAGAGAAGAAAGTGGGTGGCGGAGTAGAGCAAGAGATTCCTGGCACAGGTCAGGCAGCCTTCCTGCCCCACACCAAGCCACAGGCATTGGTAACAAAAAGGAAAAACTATTTCGTTTTCCTCTATTTCTGGAGGGAAAAAATCCACCTTATTTCAAGATGCAGGGAGCAAGGCACTCCCCCAGGGCCTTTGGACAATGAGGCTCAACAAAGTTTGCTTCTGGGGAGGCGGTAGGAGGGGGCAGGAGGGGTTGGAAGGGGTTGGAGAGGGTTGACCAAGAGGTTAAGACATGGGTCAGGCCGGTGCTGCAGCTCACTAGGCTAATCCTCCACCTTGCAGCGCCGGCACACCGGGTTCTAGTCCCGGTTGGGGCGCCGGATTCTGTCCCGGTTGCCCCTCTTCCAGGCCAGCTCTCTGCTGTGGCCCGGGAGTGCAATGGAGGATGGCCCAAGTCCTTGGGCCCTGCACCCCATGGGAGACCAGGAAAAGCACCTGGCTCCTGCCATCAGATCAGCGCGGTGCGCCGGCCGCAGCGCACCAGCCGCGGCAGCCATTGGAGGGTGAACCAACGGCAAAGAAAGACCTTTCTCTCTGTCTCTTTCTCTCTCTCTCTCACTGTCCACTCTGCCTGTCAAAAAATTTTAAAAAAAGACATGGGTTAAGGGGTTGGCACTGTGGCACAGTGGGTTGGGACCTCCACCTGCAGTGCTGGTATCCCATGTGGGCACTGGTTCAAGTCCCAGCTGCTCCACTTCCAATCCACCTCTCTGCTGTGGCCTGGGAAAGCAGTAAGATGGCCCAAGTCCTTGGGCCCCTGCACCTGCATGGGAGACCTGGGGGAAACTCCTGGCTCCTGGCTTCAGATCAGCACAGCTCTGGCCGTTGTGGCCATCTGGGGAGTGAACCAGTGGATGGAAGACCTCTCTCTGCTCCTGGCTCCTGGCTCCAGCCTAGCCCAACCCTGCACATGGGAGCCCTCTCTGTATCAGCTCCTCTATCTCTCTGTTGCTTCTGACTGATTCTAAGAGAGAAACAGCAAAGATGAGGATTGTGGTGAAACCCCACAAGAACATACCAGAATTTCAAGAGCTGTAAAGGGGAGCCAAGGCAGGGAAGTCACAGCGTCGGGAGAATTTAAGTGGTGCTGCATCTGCTGGATTTATGTGGTACTGACTCCCTGCTTGGTGAGAGTCGAGAGCCAGGAAGAACTCAGGCCTCCTCCTCAGGGTGGGAGACTGGGCTGGGAAACACCCACTTTCTCTTAATTCTAAGCTTGCATGAGGTGACACTGTCCACGCCTCCCAAACGGAGCCTCCCTGCTACTTCTAGCTGGGAGGTGGGCTCTGGGAGCGGCGTGGACAGGAGAGAGCATGGGAGACTGCTCATGCCCAGGGGCCGTGCGCTCCGCATGGGGTGGCTGCCCAGCAGGCCGCAGCCACGGCGAGCGGCACAGCTGTGTGGGAAGGACCGTCACGTGCTGCCCGGCCGCGCGTCCACGGCCTCCGTCTCTTCCTCGACACAGACATGAACGAGCAGAAGCAGGTGGGCCCATGCATTCGTCCTCAGCTCACCAAGGAGAGCCCTGAGAGCAAGGTAAGTGCCCGCCCCCTCCCAGTTCTCCTCCCAGGGCCGCTGACATTCAGTGCACAAAGCCTCGCTGGATTAGAAGGGCTGGCTAATCCACTCTCAGGAGCTCGCAAGAGCCTTGCACGTCTGATCTCCATGGGAGCGAAACGAGGTGGGGAATGATAAGGCAGGGTTTAGGCAGCTCAGTGAATGAATAATCATTGCAAATGAAGCAGCAGCACCAGGTAATTAAATTAATTTGTCTCATAGACACGACTCACCAGCTCTGTGCCGACAAAGTTGCCTTCCTGGATTGGACTTTTACTCCTGGATCTTCTGTGGTTGCTGCAATGACTTCTTAGCATCCTCTTCTCAAGGGGCGGCTGCCTTGCAAGGGGCGTGAAGAGCGCCAGGAAAGCTCACGGAGCTTCCGCCTGTGCTGCCAGCGCCCCAGGCACAGGGGATGGGATACAGAGACCACCACAGGGCCTCTTCTGTGTTCTCCCTGCATTTCTGAGCTAAAACTGCAACTGTTTTAAAGTCAGGGAGGGGAAGGAGGAGACAGGGACCAGGAGGGAAGGTTACTGTCATTAATCAAAATTGTGATATTATTAATATGCAGAACTGCTCCTAAAACCTCAAAGACTGACTGATGTAGACATCAAGACAAAATTAGAGGGCCGGCGCCGCGGCTCACTAGGCTAATCCTCCGCCTAGCGGCACCGGCACACCGGGTTCTAGTCCCGGTTGGGGCGCCGGATTCTGTCCCGGTTGCCCCTCTTCCAGGCCAGCTCTCTGCTGTGGCCAGGGAGTGCAGTGGAGGATGGCCCAGGTGCTTGGGCCCTGCACCCCATGGGAGACCAGGAAAAGCACCTGGCTCCTGGCTCCTGCCATCGGATCAGCGCGGTGCGCCAGCCGCAGCGCGCCGGCTGCGGCAGCCATTGGAGGGTGAACCAACGGCAAAGGAAGACCTTTCTCTCTGTCTCTCTCTCTCTCACTGTCCACTCTGCCTGTCCAAAAAAAAAAAAAAAGACAAAATTAGAAGAAAAAAAGGTCTCTTTTGATAATTGATAATTATCATTTTTTTAAGAGCCAGAGACTGAAGAAGGTATCAACTAGTTTTTTTTTTCCCCCATGACCTAGAAACAGAATACTCAATTAACCACCAACCACATCTGTCTAAAAGACACTGCTGCTGACTGCCAATGTCCTCCGGTGTGTGGGCCCCAGGACGCTTGAGACTGCTCACTGATACCTCTCATATCAAGGATCAATTTCACACGACAAGGCATTCAATATTGTTTATCAAACTAAAAATCGCTCATAAGCTGTGGCATATTTTTGCAGCTATTTGGCATGAGAATTTCGGGCTCATAAATTGTTGGTCTGTTCAATAGCCATCATGAACTACAGCGTCCCCATCAGCTGATGTGTCCTAAGGTTTCAGGAACAGTTGGTCCTACGCTTGCTATTCAATTGCAGAAACTGATTCACTTTTCAGAGGCACAGTAAACCCAGGTGGACGCCATGGGATGCCCAAGAAATAACTCTCAGTACACTAAGCTGCCTCCAGGATCTGCTAAGGTGTGTTCACAGTAAGATATGACACGGCCTGTTTTTATCATTGCAATGTGCCAGCCAGATTTTTCAATGACACCGTGGCTGTGGAAGGCATTTTAAAAGGAAAGACCAAAAATACTTTCCCAGGGAAACTGACAACCCTTTTCATCACCTTCAGTCCCTCTTCCTCACTCCTGAAACCGTGCTCTCCACGCAGCACCTGTGACCCTCACGCCCCGCCTTCGCCCTCCTGGGTCTCCCAGTGGCCTGCACCTTGCTGGTGGGAGTGCTCTCCCCCTCCGGCTCCCACGGCATTGTCTCCTGCTGGCTTCCTTCTTTCTCTTTTTCGGCTTCTCGGTACTCACTCATTTTCCCCGCTCTGCTGTCTCGGTCCATTTTCTGTTGCTACTAACACAATACTGTAAACTGGGCAAATTGTAAGAAAAGAAGTTTATTTTGACTAATCCAAAGGGCCATGTCTGCTGATTGCCTGGCTGCTGGCAGTGTCCCGAGGTGCAGGAGCTGTCACATGGGGAGAAGCAGAGTATGTGAGAGACCCAGCCAAACTGGCTATTAGTAGACTCACTCTGGAGATAACCCAGTAACTCATGAATCTATTAATCACATGAATGGATCTGAGTGCTGATCATCTGGTCCCATCTCTATCCAATCATGGGGATTCAACTCCAAAAATGAGTTTTACCTGCAAACCATAGCACCTGCTTTCCAAAGGAAGACATCACCCCACCACTCAGACCATGGATCTCTACCATGCTCTGTCTGGCTCTCTCCCTCTCCACCCCCTGATTGGTCCACACAAACTCAGGTCTTTCCTAGAAAGCTGATATCTGTCCTCAAAGGCTCTCCATCCCTCACTGAGCAAGCCTGCTCTCTAAGTTCCCTCCACATCTTTGGAATCCCAGGTCTTCAAGCTTGCTGCAAAAAAACCAGCTCCAGGCTTTGTGGTTTCTGTTCCCCACCCTTCCAGACACCCAGCCCCAAAACCCAAAAGCCCACTTGGGCTTGACTTTTCCCTTGAGCCCCCTTCTTCAATGCATATATCATCGCTTTCTGCTCCTTGCTACTCCCAGCCTCTGCCCTGGTTCAGGCTATTGTGGCCCCTAGCCTGGTCTACTCTTTAACAGTCTTCCCACCACTTGCTGTAAGCCATGCCTGATTAGGGGCGTTTATGATTAGAAAGCCAGCTAAACCAGTGAGCCAGGAGGGCCACCTGCAGCGTATGAGGCTACACAGGGCTGCTCCACCCCTGAGTGCCTCCACGATTGTTCACTGCCTACAGAATAAGCTCTTCCTGCTCTCGCCCAGGATTCTGCCCCTCCAAAATGAACACGTTCATCTTCCCAGTCTTACCTACACTACCCTACACTTTATTTTTTTTTAAGATTTATTTATTTATTTGAAAGTCAGAGTTACACAGAGAGAGAGAAGGGGAGGCAAAGGCTTGGGGGGTGGGGGGGAGAGAGAGTTCCATCCGCTGGTTCACTCCCCAATTAGCTGCAACGGCCGGAGCTGCACGAATCTGAAGCCAGGAGCCAGGAGCTTCTTCTGGGTCTCCCACATGGGTGCAGGGGCCCAAGGACTTGGGTGATCTTCTACTGCTTTCCCAGGCCACAGCAGAGCTGGATCAGAAGAGGAGCAGCTGGGACTTGACCTGGCGCCTATATGGGATGTCCACACTGCAGGTGGCAGCTTTACCCACTACCCCACAGCACAGGCCCCTATCCTAGACTTTAAAACATGCAAGAGGGTATATTTATAAAATGCACAGTGTAATGTCTGTTTCCTTCCCCTTTGATTGATAGCAATAAATCACTCCCATCGCTGTGTTGCTTGTTTCCTGATTGTTTTGTATGTTCTTTGTTCCTTTCTGCCTCTCTTATCGTTCATTTTTATGCTTTGGTAGTTGCCTGAAGTGATGAGGTCTGGTTCTTTTCTCTTTTAAACCTGTGTGTGTGCTTTGCCAGTGAGTTTTATCCTTTCGCGGGTTCTCCTGATGGTAGCTAACATCCTTCCACTTTGCGATATGGGACTCCCTCAAGCGCTACTTTGGGCAATCTAGTGGTGATGAATTTCCAGTTTGTTCTTTTCCAGGAAAGACTTCATTTCTCCTCCTCATAGCTTTCCTGGGACAGTGCTCTTAGCTGAGAGGCCTGTTGCTTTCAGGACTTTGAACACAGCACTCCTTTATTTCCTGGCCTGTGACGTTTCTAATGAGAAATTCACTGGTGACTTGAGGCCTTTCTCATATTGTTGTTAGAGTTCTTTCTTTGTCCTAGGCTTCTGACAATACGCCTATAATACGCCTTGGAGATGTGCTTTTTTGATTGAGTCTATTTGAGGTCCTTTGAGTTTCCTGGATCTGGACGTGCACAACTCTTTTAAAACCTGGTAAGTTTTGAGCTATTATCCCGTCCTACAGGCTTTTCTATACGTTACCCTTCTCTTCTCTTTGTGGAACCCCCATAATGAGAATATTTGTTCATTTAATGATGCCTAATAAGTGTCGTAGGCTTTCCTCATCCCCTTGCTCCATGTTATGCCAGAGCCACAGACATGAAGAGAGGGGCAGAGGAGTATGAAAAGGCAAGCAAGCATGCCGGCTGCCAGGGAGCAGAGCCATTTGTGCAATGCCTTCGGAGGAATTTAAGGCAGCTCGGCGAGATGCAAGAGAATACAGACAGACAAGTCCATAAAATGAAGGACACGATTCATGATCTGTACTGGAAAAATCAACAAAGTAACAACCAAAAATAAAAAAAATCAGGCCATGGCACTGAGGAATTCAATGAAATAAATAATTGACAGGATCAACAGCATCAACAACAGCCTAGACCTAGAAGGAAGACAAGACAAGACGGGTCTTCTGAAATAACCCCCGAGACAGTGAGCAGCTCACCGCATACGCTTCAGTGCTGAGACGGACGCATGCCTCTACCTTCCCCACCCTCCCACCCCAGGGCAGAGGCAGCATGCTTTTCAAGACAACGGTTCAGGAAAGCTCCTGGTGGGGCCTGCACCCACCGAGCAGGTGCAGCTCCAAGGAGGAGCTGACTCAGTGTCCCTGGTGGGCAGGGAGCCTGCAGTGGGAAAGGCTGCAGGGGCTGAGAAGTCAGCAGCCCCAGCAGACCTGGGAACCGGATGGGAAGGCAGCTGGAGAGAAATACGTGGGCTGTGGGTTGAGGACCGGGATGCCCACTGAGTCTCTGGAGTTGTTTCTTCTTCTGCTTGTGAAATAACCTACCCCACTCACGTGGTTCCTAATGGGGAGATGCACCATAGCCAGAATGGGGTTCAGCTTCTCATCGGGCACACACCAGGGGCTGGCCCCAACCTTGAGGGGCTGCAGCAAGCCCACTGGCACCAGGGATTCCTGGGCGGTGCCCTGGTGAACTTGTTTGTCAGTTGGGTTTATAGCATTCACCTACATGGTCAAGTCCATGTTGAGGAGCACAGAGCGGGAATGAGAGCTGGAGAGGCCACAGCCATAGTCACAGCTGAGGGACGCCAGATGCCCAAGCGTGATGGGAAGGTCCAGACACGCTGCCAGGCACAGGGCAGACTTGCTGGGATCCTGGGTTTAGTTTTTGAAAAACTTTAAAAGGAAAAGCAAAAACCAAAACATGTAATTTGACTTGGAGGAGGTGCGATATTCTCGGCTCCCTCTTCTCTCCTGAGGCTGTTGGGGGCTGGCATCAAGCAGGGCCACTCAGGCCGTGGTCTTCCCATGCTGTCCTCTGGACCTGTTTGAGTCAACCCATTTTTCATTTCATTAGATGTGGTCACTTAAAAATCTAAAATTCAGTGCCCATCAGAAAAAAAAAAAAAACACTGATGGCACCAACAAAACCGCCAGCTGTGTGATGCCAGCACCCTACACGGGCACCAGTTCATGTCCTGGCTGCTCCACTTCTGGTCCAGCTCCCTGCTGGTGGCCTGAGAAAAGCAGTGAAAGATGGCCCACGACTTTGGGCCCTTGCACCTGCATGGGAGACCCAGAAGAAGCTCCTGGCTCCTGGCTTCAGCCTGGCCCAGCACTGCCTGTTGCTGCCATCTGGGGAGTGACCCAGCAGATAGAAGATCTCTGTCTGTCTCTCCCTCTCTCTCTCTGTAACTGACTTTCAAAATAAATAAACCAACTTAAAAAAAAATCACTGCTAGGACCATCGTGATGGCACAGCAGGTTAAGCTGCTGTTGGGACACCCACGTGATGTATCAGAGAGCTGGTTTGAATCCCAGCTCTTCTTCCAACCCTGCCAGCTTCCTGCTAATGTACCTGAGAAACAGCAGAGGACAGCTCAAGTGCTTGAGTCCCTGCCACCCATGTGGGAGACCCAGACGGAGGTCATGGCTCCTGGCTTCAGCCCGAGCCAGCCCTGGCCAGTGCAGGTATTTGGGAAGTGAATCAGCAGAGGGGAGAGCTCTCTTTGTCACTCTGCCTTTAGAATAAATATATCTTTAAGAAGAAAAACAATCACTGCAGCTCTTAGCGCTCACGCTTCTGCCAGCGTGCTGCAACCCCAAGGCTGCCTCTGCCACTCAGCCGAGCTGCGAGAGCAGCTAAAATGGTCATGACCCCCGGCCATGCCTCCAAGTCAAAGGAACTTCAAGGTCACTCAGATCGCAGCAGCCATGGTCCCAAACTCTTTTCTCAAAAAAAGAAAACTATATAAAAGGAAAGGAGAAATGGAGAGAGACAGGGAGGGAAGGAAGGCAGGAAAAGTGGTGGATTTAAAATTCATCTGCTTTCAGCTAAGAAAATCTATAGAGCATGAGACCATCGACCCTTAATCAAACAAAATAGGTTGACACATACAGGTCATAAATATAGCATTAAACACTAATCCCGAATATCCACTACAAACCCAGTGCTGTGCGAGAGGGAGTGTGTTAAAAGTATCCCGGGCACAGGGCCTGGGACCTAACTCTCAGAAGGGATTGAAAGCACTGTCTCTGTTCTCACAAAAGCTAAAGTCTACTTTGGGGAGAATCGTATTATCACGATTCTCAAAAAGTCTCAATGGTAAAATTTTATTAAAATGTTATTGTTTTGAAAAATTCATTCTTGGAGAAAATCTGGGTTATCACAATGATAAATAAATGAAATTGTCCTCTGAGATTCGGTGATTCTAATTCTAGGGTTGCAATGCTCTAGAATGTTCTAAATCATATTGGGGCATGGAGAGCAGGCACCTGGCCTGGCAGTTCAGAGACCCACATCCCACCCCAGAATGCCCGAGTTTGAGCCTCAGCTCTAACTCCTGACTGTGTGGGAGGCAGTGGTGATGGCTCATGTGACTGGGTTCCTGCCCTCCACGTGGGAGGCCTGGGTTGCATTTTTTTTTTTTTTTACAGGCAGAATGGACAGGGAGAAAGAGAGAGACAGAGAGAAAGGTCTTCCTTTGCTGTTGGTTCACCCTCCAATGGCCACCACGGCCGGCATGCTGCAGCCAGTGTACCACGCTGATCTGAAGCCAGGAGCCAGGTACTTCTCCTGGTCTCCCATGCGGGTGCAGGGCCCAAGCACTTGGGCCATCCTCCACTGCACTCCCTGGCCACAGCAGAGAGCTGGCCTGGAAGAGGGCAACCGGGACAGAATCCGGTGCCCCGACCGGGACTAGAACCCGGTGTGCCGGCGCCGCAAGGCGGAGGATTAGCCTAGTGAGCCGCAGCGCCAGCCCTGGGTTGCATTCATGCTTTAGACTGGCCCAGTCTCGGCCACTGGGAGCACATGGGAGTGAGTCAGTAGACGGGAGCTCACTTGCTTGCCCACTCCATCTCCCTCTCTGCTTCTCAAATTTTTTGTGATATTTTAAAAATCATATATAAGGATTCCACACTATAAATTAACAGCACAAAGTCTCATTTCAATTCATTCGAAGTTGTAAAATGAGTGGATCACCTAAAGACCTTCCTAGGGTAGGCTGAGGAGATTGAAGGACAAAACACAGCCACAAAACCAAACCAATCTCAGTGATGTCAGCTCCAAAAATATTGGAAATCTGTTTCTTTTGATGCCAAAGTTCCCTTCTGCAATGAGAACAAGGTCACCAAAGGCCAGCCACTTGAGCAGGAAATCTTTCACCACTGTCGGATCTTACAAGGAGCTTCACTGTGGCGCCCAAAGAACGAACTAAGCCCTAATTAAGTTTGGATTAAGGCATTCCCTGTGCTTGGGGAAGCAGTCATTTCTAACCTGCCACCTCTTGCACACCTTCAGAAATCCAACTATCGCTGCGCATCCACCTTTTAGATTTATACCTAAAAGCCTCTTAATTAACTTATTACTCACAGACTTTAAATGGATGTTCCCATTTTTGCAACACATGCATTGGTTTTCTTCCAAATGCTGCCTTGCTTCTGGCTCCCCAGGGCCTCCAGAATGTCTGGGAAGTTGGTTCTGAGCCAGGACGATAAGGATCGCAGCCCCCATTCTGTCTGAATGCCTCCTGGAACTCTGGTTTGAAGTTTGGGTCTTCAGACTACTCAAAATATAAAGCCCATTCCCTTCCAATTCCAAAAAGCCAGATTCACCAGGCACGGAATTATAAATAAGTCTGAATTTTACTTTGAATTAACTTTCTGTTATCTTATGCATATAATGTGGAAACCAAGGATAATGCCTGTTGCCACCATACCTGCATATGTGGGACCAGTTAAAGGCATTCAAGGAGTTCATAACTTATCATAAAGATTGGATTAAGTGTCAAAGGGATCACATAAATAAGAACAGAGTCTGCTAATAATTGATAGAATTAGAAAGGAGGGAACGAACCAACATGGGAAGTGGGATACATAGCAGACTTATGGAATGACAAATGCCCTAAACAGCACTCTGACCTCAGAATCAGCCCTTAAGGCATTCAGATCTGATTGAAAATACCATGAGAGTTTCTCAGGCATGGAAAGCCAAGACACTGTGGCAAAAAAAAATGACCTAAATAAAGATCTCCGTGAGTGAGATCCCAGTGGAAAGAACAAGCCATCAAAGAAGGAGGTACCTTTCTCTGAAGGGAGGAGAGAACTTCCACTTTGATCACGGCCTTGTCTAAATAACGTTGGAGTTTGTGAACACAGAGGCTTCCATAGCCTTGGCAGCTCATGACAAGAGCCTCGAGTGATCACTGACATCATAAATAAGAGTGTCAATTGTTAAATCAACCACAGGAGTCACTCTGCACTTGCTCCCCATGTAGTACTATGAGAATTAAAGGTAAAACCAATATTCAAATAGTGCTTTATACTTTGTGTGTCTGTGGGTGCAAACTGTTGAAATCTTTACTCAGGATAGAGTTTATCTTCTGCATATAAAGATAATTAAAAATGAATCTTAATGAAGAATGGGATGGGAGAGGGAGTAGGAGATGGGATGGTTTGCAGGTGGGAGGATGGTTATGGGGGGAAGAAGCGCTATAATCCAAAAGTTGTACTACTGAAATTTGTATTTATTAAATAAAAGTTTTCCATGAAAAATATATTTTAAAAATCATTCAAGGAATTTCTTTCTTAATGTAACAAAACTTTGAAAAATACACACACATATGCATGTACATGTGTGTACCTAAGAGGTTGTGCACGCACATATGTGCACACTTCAATGACTTCGATGCAGACAGAATGGAAGCAGCCAGCAAGCCAGTCAACCAGCGTTCCTTTCTAGTGACTTCTGTGTGCCCACACGCTCACTGAACCACAAGAGGCAAGAACTTCATACTTAGCCGAATTTATCTGAAGATTTGAAAGCGATTAACACAAGAATGAGGCTTCACAACAGTGCTGAAATACCTTCTGAATATTCTGAAGTCTTGGGGGTTCCCTAAGCAAAATGATTTCATCTAAAAGTATCAAAATTTTTTTTCAAAAAGATCACATACCCCAAAACAACTGAAAAGATGTACAAAAAGGGGGCCAGCATTGTGGCACAGTGGGTTAAGCCTCTGCATCCCATATGGCGCAGAGCCCTGGCTGCTCCACTTCTGATCCAGCGTCCTGCTAATGGCCTGGGAAAGCCCCAGAAGATGGCCCAAGTGCTTGGACCCCTGCCACTCATGTGGGAGACCCAGATGGAGTTCCAGGCTTCTCATTTCAGCCTGGCCCAGCCCCAACAGATAACAGCCATTTGGGGAGTTCACCAGCTAATGGAAGCTCTCTCTGTCTCTCCCTCTACCTCTCTTTCAAATAAACAAATAAATCTTTTTTTAAAATGTACAAAGAAAGAGAAGTGCAGTAAAAGGACAAAATAAAAGTTGCCCTCAGAAGTCGTAGCTCCAAACATGAGGCATTTTTGTTTGATGATATTGCTGACTTACTTGGAATCTACTTTAAAATAATTATTTGAATTCCTGAGGCTGGTGGTAGGAGTTTCCTATACATAGCCGCTACCACCTCTGCTTTTATGTTTAAGCATGGAAGTATTTTAATATCTGCTTTGAATGCATTCTCAACTTAGCAACGGAGAGGAATACTCCTGGAATCAAAGACTTGCAAAATGAACACAGCCCCATTCCATCACCTTAAACAAATCACAGTGGGTTTTTGTTTCCATCATGTCTGTTCTTTCAGTTTTATACCCTGGCTCCTGGGCATGGGGCAGTGCCCAGTGCAAGAATGAAGGTTTGGGAAATTTATGCACAGGGTGTCTTTCTCTTGTTAGTGAAGGGCTTTTTTTTTTTTCCCCTTCTAATGACACAGCACACTAGCTCTTAATTGTAAGTGTGTTTAGTTTGCAGCACCTCTAATCTAATAGTTTATGACTTTGCTGCCCAAACGGTAATTGTAAACTTGAAAGAGACCCCCAGACACTCACTGGTAGCTTAGCAGGGGCCTCTGTTCTGCCTTCCCAACAGGCTCTGCTTGGTTCCTGGGATAATCCTTGATTAGATTCAAGATGGACTTGTTCTCTATGTGCATTCCAAATGCCACTTCCCAGAAAAATGCTAGGGAAGAAAACTTCGCTGCTCTCATCCTCCCTTTCTGAAACTTGGCCCACTTAGAATATTGCAGCCTGATCCTTCCAATAAGCTAAAACCCCAGAGGCACTTAACAATTAAAAGGAGAGACCAGCAGCACTCTGTCGGAACATGCACACGGTGTATAAAATCTAATTGTTCTTTTTCATGATCTCCATATTGCTAACATTGCCCAAGCAAAAATGGAAATTGTCACATAATTTAATCTGTGCAGGTTTCTCACCTGTATGCAGGAGAATAAATTATGAAGTTTTTATTCTTCCTCCCTCCCTCCTCCAAAAGAAATAAAAACTTTAAAGCTGCTAAGAGATTTCAAGTTCACATTGAACTCCTCTGGGCCAGGAGATTTAGGAGCTCATGAGCAAGCACTCACATAGCCTTTATAGAGATTCTCAGGCAGGATCCAATTCGGTTGCCAGGTTTCCAAGCCCCCCACAGGGTGTAGTTCTGTTCAGTATCATCAAGCCAGGAACTTATTATGACCCAGCAACCTCAGTCTATTTCCAAAATATTACTCCCCTAAGGTATAAACATAGCCCAAGCAACAGGTTAGCTGACCCCCAACCCCACCGCCCTCCACTGTGTTTTGCTTTTAAGGAACCGCAGCTTTGTGTCCTGGATGGATGTGTACCAGGCAGATAGCACTTGAGTTGGGCAAGCCAAAACATCCCCTAAACCTGTAGCTGAGCCCCCAAAGGAAAGAACGGCACCCAAGACCATTTTCACAGAAAAGGAAACGTAAATTGCCCGTGCCACATAGCCGGTGAGATCAGAATCGGGGTGGAAACCAACACGTAGCCTCTGTCTGCGCCCCCTCCATGGTTCTGACGTGCCCCTGGGCCCCCCCCCACTTTCCTCCCCTCCCCTTCCCTGGCCGCCTCACCTTCACGGCCACTCAGAGGTTTGTACACCTTCTTAGCTTTTCCTGGACATAACCTGGATTCTCCCCAACCACAACCCAGGTTCCACGTCTCAGCTGGGCTGCTGTGCATCCCAGCCTGTTTGTCCATATTCTACCAGCAACCGAGTCTCAAAAGACGAAGTGACTCTCCGACCGTCCAGTTTATGTCATGGCGACTCCAGGGTTGGAGCCCAGGGGCCAGCATTGGAAGTTTTGTTTTCCCCATTACTCCCTGACACACTCTGGGTCACCAATAAATGCTTGCTAATTCACCATCTCCACCACAACGTTTTCTGTTTGTAGTCATTTCTGATTCAAGAAAAAGAAAAGAAAGGCCTCAAAAAAGTATTTGCCCAGCTGGGATAACCAGCATCCCCCAAATCCCAGTTGCTTCACACAACGGGCGTTCAGTTCTCAGGCCTGCAAGGCTGCAAGGCCTCCCTGGGGCCATTGAGATGACTTTCCAGGGAGACTGCCCACCACGCAGTGACTCAGACACTGACCCATTCTTCCACAGGCATCACACCCAGGGAAGCCCTGGGGGGGGGGGGCGCGAGCCTCAGCCCCCAGATGCTTCCACCCACACTGACTGATGCGCCTGCTTTTGTCCACAGCAAGTCAAGCCCTTGCCTATGGTCAAGTAGGTGGAGGAAGGCAACTTCTACTTTTCCAGAGGGGAAGAAGACCAGAGGCCAAGAAAGCAGTTGTGTCTGCGACCACCAGTGAGGAGAGATTTGAGAGGCAACCAAAGCTAAGAAGTGGCATAGGCCAGACCCACATCCAGGTTTATTGATCTCTGAAATCTGACTCCTTAACCACTGCATGAGCCTTGAGAGGCATGCGTTCATCGTGTACGCCACTGTAATTCTGCGTAAGCAATTCATTGTGTACGCCACTGTGATTCTGCGTAAGCAATTCATTGTGTACGCCACTGTGATTCTGCGTGAGCAACAGGCACGTAGGGATCTGGCAGGTTGCTCTGCGGATCTCATCTGACCTTGCTTACTTCTCCGGGAGTCAGCTGGCCACCAGCTGACCCAGGCTGGCCTCAGTGTGAGGACCTGGATGACTTCTCTCTGCTCCACACACCTCTCGCCCTCCAGTGGCTAGCTCGGGCATTTTCACGGCAACAGCACAGGCACAAGGACCAGCAGGCATAAGGCAAGTTGAATGATCAGGGGCGTGAGGAAAGCATGGAAGGGGGGGACTGCAAAAAGACATTGCAGGCCGGCGCCGCAGCTCACTAGGCTAATCCTCCGCCTTGGGGCGCTGGCACACCAGGTTCTAGTCCCGGTCGGGGCGCCGGATTCTGTCCCGGTTGCCCCTCTTCCAGGCCAGCTCTCTGCTGTGGCCAGGGAGTGCGGTGGAGGATGGCCCAAGTGTTTGGGCCCTGCACCCCATGGGAGACCAGGAGAAGCACCTGGCTCCTGCCATCAGATCAGCGCGGTGCGCCGGCCACGGCGGCCATTGGAGGGTGAACCAAGGGCAAAGGAAGACCTTTCTCTCTGTCTCTCTCTCTCTCTCTCACTGTCCACTCCACCTCTCAAAAAAAAAAAAAAGGACATTGCAAAGGGGGTGAGAATTAGTCCAGATATGTGCACACCTTTGTGGTGAAAGGCCCTATCATAAACATTTTGGCTCTGTGAGCTGTATTGATTCTGCCACAACTATGTAAATGTGTACAGCGAGGAAGCAACCAAAGAGTATAAGTAAACTCGTGTATATGGTTGTGTTCCAATAAAACTTTATTTCGAAAAAGTCAGTAGGCCAGTGTTGCCCAGTGGTCTTAGTTTGCCAAACCCTGAATTAAGGCCCTCATTAGAACCTTCTACAGAGGTTCTTGTCCTATTTCTGGAGCCATCTGGCTGTATGTTCTTGTCAATATGCTTTTCCTTCTCACTTGCTCTTTTTTTTTTTTTTTTTTTTTTTTTCATTAAACAGAGTTTATTTCCCATGAACCCCCCAGAAGGTGCAGTCAGTTTTGAGAACTGGCAATTATTCCTGACATTAATTGGGATGTATTATATATTATTTCTTGGCATATGTATTTCAGAATAACAGCAGTTATTTTAATTTAACTTTCTTCAGAATCTTCAATGTAAAGCATTATTGAGGAATGTACACTTTCCTGAAGGTTTGTTAGTAGGCATAGTGGAGAGGGTTGACATTAAATGAATACAGCAGATAAATTAGGAAGCCCCATTTAGACAATTACATCCTTCCCAGTCTTTGATCAGTTGTTCCACCAGTTAATAGTCCTACTTTTCCTTTCTTTTTTTTTTTTTATTTTTTTTTATCTTTTATTTAATGAATATAAATTTCCAAAGTACGTCTCATGGGTTACAATGGCTTTCCCCCCCATACCGTCCCTCCCACCCACCACCCTCCCCTTTCCCACTCCCTCTCCCCTTCCATTCACATCAAGATTCATTTTCGATTATCTTAGTATACAGAAGATCAGCTTAGTATACATTAAATAAGGATTTCAACAGTTTGCTCCCACACAGAAACATAAAGTGAAAAATAATAGATGATTTTTTTTTAAATAATGATGAAATCAGATCAGACCTATTGTCATGTTTAATCCCAGTGAGAATCAAGTTGGGAATTGATAGTTTCTTTTTTTTTTTTTTTTTTTAACAGAAGATCAGTTTAGTGTACATTAAGTAAAGATTTCAACAGTTTGCACCCCCATGGAAACACAAAGTGAAATATACTGTTTGAGTACTCGTTATAGCATTAAGCCTCAGTGTACAGCACATTAAGGACAGAGATCCTACATGAGGAGTAAGTGCACAGTGACTCCTGTTGTTGACTTTACAAATTGACACTCCTGTTTATGGCATCAGTAATCTCCCTATGCACCAGTCATGAGTTTCCAAGGCTATGGAAGCCCCTTGAGTTCTCCGACTCTTATCTTGTTTAGACAAGGTCATAGTCAAAGTGGAGGTTCTCTCCTCCCTTCAGAGAAAGGCACCTCCCTCTTTGAAGACCTGTTCTTTCCACTGGGATCTCACTCACAGAGATCTTTTTGCCAGAGTGTCTTGGCTTTCCATGCCTGAAATACTCTCATGGGCTTTTCAGCCAGATCCGAGTGCCTTTAGGGCTGATTCTGAGGCCAGAGTGCTATTTAGGACATCCGCCATTCTATGAGTCTGCTGAGTATCTCACTTCCCATGTTGGATCACTCTCCCCTTTATTTATTCTATCGGTTAGTGTTAGCAGATACTAGACTTGTTTATGTGCTCCCTTTGACTCTTAGTCCTTTCATTATGATCAATTGTGAACTGAAATTGATCACTTGGAATAGTGAGATGGCATTGGCACATGCCACCTTGATGGGATTGAATTGGAATCCCCTAGTATGTTTCCAACTCTACCAATTGGGGCAAGTCAGCCCGAGCATGCCCCAAATTATACATCTCTTCCCTCTCTTATTCCCACTTTTATGTTTAACAGGGATCACATTTCAGTTAATTTTCAACACTTAAGAATAACTGTGTCTCACTTGCTCTTAATTTTTCATTTCAAAGCAAGGGGGTTGGAGTGCCTTGTTAGAACCACAAATTCTTTCATTCAGGGGAAGGCGTGATGGTGCAGTAGATTAAGCCCCCACTTACAATGCTGGCATCCCATACTGGAACTCCGAATCTAGTCCCAGGTGATCTCCCTCTAATCCAGCTTCCTCTCAATGGGCCTGGGAAGGCAGCAGAGGATGGCCCTAGTCCTTGGGACCCTTCCACCCACATGGCAGACCAGGATGGAGCTCCTGGCTCATGGCTTCAGCCTTGCCCAGCCCCAGCCATTGCAACCATTTGAGGAGTAAACCAGCAGATGGAAGCCACTCACTCTCTCCCTCTGTCTATCTCTTTCTCTCTCTCTGTCTCCTCCTCTTTTTCTATGGTTCTGCCTCTCAAAGTAAATATAGGTGGTTCCAAGATGATGGAGTAAGGAGGGAGCTTACTGCTCCAGCCCAGGAGAAGATAGTTTTTAAAAAGTGGAGAGAGTGTTAGTTTTTAAAAAGTGGAGAGAGTGTAGTCTCAGGGAACAGGTAGGGAGAAAATGGCAGTGGAAACTCTACCAAAATTAGAGGCACATGGTGGACCTACATAAAGGGCGTGGGTGCCCACGGCTAGGGACTCCAGCAGCCGAGAGCCTACACACCAGCACTGGAAAGTGAGGTGAGACCAGACCCAAGCAGCACAAGCCACTGGTGGAAAAGCTGCAGAAGAGTCTAGAGGGAACCTGGCTTAGAGCCCCATGGGGAAAGTGTACTAACCAAACTACAGGAGAAAAAAAAAAGGATGAGACGGACACATTTCTGTCTCCTCCCTGATCACTTAACAACAGTGTCCTGTAGCAAGCCAATAGAGTAGGCACCATTTTGGACATATATAACAGCTACACCAGCTTGTGTCTGTGCCTAGCAACCAGCAGAGTGGAGACTCCTGACTCTGGTGGGGAGAACTAACAGGGGCTAGGAGCTTGTGACAACATGATGCTTCTGTACTGGGACTGTGAAAAAACGGAGTATATGGGAGGACTCACGGTGCAGCTGGGACTTTGAGCAGTCTCAGTGGGAGGCTCCACAACCTCAGGGGTTCCTGGTTCCCTGGTGAGAGACATTGCAGGGGAATCTGAACTTACACTGAGGACCGCACAGATCCTTTGTGTGGTCCTCGGGACAGAGCAGATGAATATTATACCCACTGGGGCTAGCGCTCAGACACTGGTCTCCATCGAGGAGAGGACCACAGATGAGCAGAATATGCTTCCCTTCTGATTAAAAAAAAATAAGAGAGAAAGAGAAGGAAGATTTACCATGCCAAACCTGGGTGTGTCACCTTAGGCATATCCTTAACTCTGGAGAACTGAACAGAGCTCTCTGGCCACACCCACAACAAGCCTCTAGAGATTCACTGAAAGCAAACACTCTACTTATCTACAGAATCATAGTACAACAATCAAAGCCACCATAACAAAAAGAAAAGAAAGAAACCAACGAGCATTTCCACAAATGCCGAACAACAAATGCACCAATCCAAGAAACAAGAATAAGGAAGACAACATGATGCCCCCAAAAGAACAAAATGATTCAATACTAGATTGTGAAGATGATGAGATAGAAGAAATGCAAGAAAAGGAAATCAAAATATTCATCATAAGATTACATGGAAGTAATCAAAAGCAAATGCACAAACTACTGAAATCCATACTGGACATGAAAGAAAATTTCTCCCATGAAATTGATATTTTAAAGAGAAATCAAAATGAAATGAAGAATGCAATAGAACATGAAATTGAGATCTTAAAGGAAAACCAAATGAAATGAAGAATTAAATAAAAAAATAAAAAATGCAGTGGGGAGCCTTAATTGGTGAAGCAGAAGAAAGAATATCAGACTTAGAAGATAAAGCACAAGAAAGTATACAATCAAACCAAAGACAAGAGGAAATTATAAAACTAAAAAATGCTATTGGGAATCTACAGGATACTATTTAAAAAAAAAAACCAACATACAGGTTCTAGGAGTTCTTGAAGGCATGGAGAGCAAGGATTAGGAGGTGTTTTAGTGAAATAATAGCAGAAAATTTCCCTGGTTTGGAGAAAGAAAGGGACATCCAAGTACAGGAAGCACACAGAATCCCCAATGGACATGACCAGAAAAGATCCTCACCATGACACATTGTAATCACACTCACCTCATTAAACATAAAGAAAAGACTCTAAAATGTGCACAAGAGAAAAGCCAGGTTACTTTCAGAGGATCTCCAATTAGACTCACAGCGAACTTCTCATCATAAATCCTGCAGGCTAGGAGAGAATTGTGAGATATAGTCCAAGTCTTAAGAGAAAAATAAAGTCATCCCAGAATATTATACCCTGCAAAGCTCTCTTCTGTGAATGAAGGTAAAATAAAGACCTTCCATAACAAACAAAAATTGAAATATTTGTCATCACCCGTCCAGCCCTACAAAAGATGCTTAAGCATGTGTTACACACAGAAACAAAGAAACATGGTCATCACTACAAAAGACCATAAAGGAAGAAAATCTCAGTATAAGATCAAAGAAGGAGCCATCGCTGTGGCACAGCAGGTTAAAGCCCTGGCCTGAAGCTCCGGCATCCCATATAGATGGCAGTTCTAGTCCTGGCTGCTCCTCTTCCAGTCCAGCTCTCTGCTATGGCCTGGGATAGCAGTGGAAGATGTCCCAAGTCCTTGGGCCCTTGCACCTGCTCGGGAGACCTGGAAGAAGCTCCTGGATCCTGGCTTCGGATCAGCACAGCTCCGGCCGTTGCAGCCATCTGGGGAGTGAACCAGCAAATGGAGGACCTTTCTCTTTCTCTCTCTACCTCTCCTTCTCTCTACATGTAACTTTGACTTTCAGATAAATAAATAAATCTTTAAAAAAATCTATTTGCTGCCTACAAGAAACATATCTCTCCAACAAAGAATCACAAAGACTGAAAGTGAAAGGATGCCGACAGAAACCAAAAAAGAGCTGGTGTGGCCATCTTAATATCAGACAAAATAGCCTTTAACACAAAAACTGTTAAAAGAGACAAAGAAGGGCACTATGTAATGATTAAGGGATCAATTCAACAAGGAAGATGTAAATATTATAAACATATATGCATCTAATTACAGGGCACCTGGCTATTTAAAAGAAATGTTAAGGGATTTAAAGGGAGATTACACTCCAATACAATAGTATTGGGAGACTTCATACCGTACTTTAGGTGGTGGACAGATCAACAGAGAGAAAATCAACAAGGAATTAGCAGATTTAATCGACACTATAGACCAAATGGACCTAACAGATATCCACAGAACTTTTCATCCTACAGTTTCAGAATACACATTCTTCTCAGCAGTACATGGAACTTTCTCTAGGATTGACCATATACTAGGCCATAAAGCAAGTATCAGCAAATTCAAAAAAATTAAAATCATACCATGCATCTTCTCAGACTACAATAGAATGAAGCTGGAAATCAGCAACTCAAGAATCTCTAGAACATATGTAAACACATGGAGACTGAACAACATGCTCCTGAATGAACAGTGGGTCACTGAAGAAATCAAAAACGAAATCAAAAACTTTTTTGAAGCAAATAAAGATGACAATACAACATAACAAAACCTATTGGATACAGCCAAAACAGTGTTGAGAGGAAAGTATAGGCCAGCGCCATGCCTCACTTGGTTAATCCTCCGCCTGCAGCACTGGCATCCCATATAGGCACCGGGTTCTAATCTTGATTGCTCCTTTTCCAGTCCAGCTCTCTGCTGTGGCCCAGGAGGGCAGTGGAGGATGGCCCAAGTGCTTAGGCCCTGCACTCGCATGGGAGACCAGGAGGAAGCACCTGACTCCTGGCTTTGAATCCAGCACAGCGCCAGCCATGGTGGTCATTTGGGGAGTGAATCAATGGAAGGAAGACCTTTCTCTCTCTCTCTCTCTCACTGTCCATAACTCTACCAGTCAAATTAAAAAAAAAAAGAGGAAAATATATAGCAATAGCTATCTAGAAATCAAGAAATTGGAAAGGCATCAAATAAATGAGCTATCAATGCATCTCAAGGATCTAAAAAAACTACAGCAAACCAAACCGAAAATTAGGAGAAAAGAAATAATTAAAATTAGAGAAGAAATCAACAAAATTGAATCCAAAAAATAATACAAAAGATCAGCAAAATGAAGACCAGTTTAAAAAAAAATAAACAAAACTGGCACACCATTGGCCCAACTAACCAAAAAAAGGAGAGAAAACACAAATCAATAAAATTAGAGATGAAAAGGGAAATGTAACGACAGACACCAGAAATAAAAAAGAATCATCAGAAATTACTACAAAGAGCTATATGCCAACAAACTGGGAAACCTAGAAGAAATGGATAGATTCCTGGACATATACAACCTACCTAAATTGAGCCATGAAGACATAGAAAACCTAAACAAACCCATAACCAAGACAGAAATTGAATAAGTAATAAAGACCCTCCCAATGAAGAAAAGCCCAAAACTGGATTGCTTCACAGCTGAATTCTACCAGACATTTAAAGAAGAACTAACTGCAATTCTTCTCAAGTTATTCAAAACAATTGAAAGAGAGGGAATCCTCCCAAATTCTTTCTACGAAGCCAGCCACACTATAATTCCTAAACCTGAAAAAGATGCAACAGAAAAAGACAATTACAGACCAATTTCCCTGGTGAACATAGACGCCAAAATCCTCAACAAAATTCGAGCCAATCGAATCCAAAAACACAATAGAAAGATTGCCCACCCAGACCAAGTGGGATTTATCCCTGATATGCAGGGATGGTTCAACATTCACAAATCAATCAATGTGATACACCACATTAACAATCTGCTGAAGAAAAACCATATGATTATCTCAATAGATGCAGAGAAAGCATTGGATAAAATACAACATCCTTTCAGGATGAAAACTCTAAGCAAACTGGGTATAGAAGGAACATTACTCAACATAATCAAGGCAATATATGACAAACCTATGGCCAGCGTCATATTGAATGGGGAAAAGTTGGAAGCATTCCCACTGAGATACGGTACCAGAGAGGTTTGCCCACTCTCACCACTGCTATTCAATTTAGTCCTGGAAGTTTCAGCCAGAGCCATTAGGCAAGAAAAAGAAATCAAAGGGATACAAATTGGGAAAGAAGAAGTCAAACTATTCCTGTTTGCAGATGACATGTTTTTTTATAGAGAATCAAAAAAAAAAAAAACTCCACTAAGAGACTATTGGAACTCATAGAAGAATTTGGTAAAGTTGCAGGATATAAATTCAATACAAAAAAAATCAACAGCCTTTGTATACACAGACAATGCCATGGCTGAGAAAGAACTTCTAAGATCAATCCCATTCATATAGCAACAAAAAAATCAAATATCTTGGAATAAACTTAACCAAGGATATCAAAGATCTCTACGATGAGAATTACAAAACTTTAAAGAAACAAATTGAAGAATATACAAAAAAATGGAAAAATCTTCCATGTTCATGGATTGGAAGAATCAATATCATCAAAATGTCCATTCTCCCAAAAGCAATTTACAGATTCAAAGCAATAATAATCAAAATACCAAAGACATTCTTCTCAGATATAGAAAAATGATGCTGAAATTCATATGGAGGCACAGGAGACCTCAAATAGATAAAGCAATCTTGTACAACAAAAACAAAGCCAAAGACATCAGAATACCAGATTTTAAGACATACTACATGGCAGTTATAATCAAAACAGACTGGTACTGGTACAAAAACGGATGGATAGACCAATGGAACAGAATAGAAACACCAGAAATCAATCCAAACATCTACAACCAACTTATATTTTATCAAGTAGCTAAAACCAATCCCTGGAGCAAGGACAGAATATTCAATAAATGGTGCTGGGAAAACTAGATTTCCACATGCAGAAGTATGAAGCAAGACCCTTACCTTACACCTTACACAAAAGTTCACTCAACATGGATTAAAGATCTAAATCTACGACCCAACACCATGAAATTAGAGAACTTCAGAGAAACCCTGCAAGATATTGGCACAAAGACTTCTTGGAAAAGACACCAGAGGTATAGGCAGCCAAAGCCAAAATTAACAACTGGGATTGCATCAAATTGAGAAGTTTCTGTATGGCAAAAGAAACAGTCAGGAAAGTGAGGAGGCACCTGACAGAATGGGAGAAATTATTTGCTAACTATGCAACTGATAAAGGATTAATAACCAGAATCTACAAAGAGATAGATAGAATTACAAAGGAGAGAAAGTTCCAACATGGGAAGCAGGCCACACAGCAGACTCATAGAATGACAAATGCCCTAAGCAGCACTCTGACCTCAGAATCAGCCCTTAAGGCAATCAGATCTGATTGAAAATACCATGAGAGCATTTCAGACATGGAAAGCCAAGAAACAGTGGCAAAAATGGCTCTGCATGAAGGGTCTCTGTGAGTGAGACCTCAGTGGAAAGAAGGGGCCATCAAAGAAGGATGTACTTTTCTCTGAAGGGAGGAGAGAACTTCCACTTTGCATATGGCCCTGTCTAAAAACCGACAGAGTTGGTGGACTCAAAAGGCTTCCATAGCCTTGGCAGCTCATGTCAAGAGCCTCGGGTGATCACTGACATCATAAATAAGAGTGTCAGTTGTTAAATCAACAACAGGAGTCACTGTGCACTTGCTCCCCATATGGGACATCTGTCCTTAATGAGTTTCACAGTAGAATTAACAGTAAAACTTGTCTTCAAACTGTACTTTATAATTTGTGTGTCTGTGGGTGCAAACTGTTGAAATCTTTACTCAATATAAAGCTGGTTTTCTGTATATAAAGATAATTAAAAATGAATCTTAATGAAGAACGAGATGGGAGAGGGAGCAGGAGGTGGGATAAGAGTGGGGGTGAGAGGGCAGGTATGGGGGGAAGAACCGCTATATTCCTAAAACTGTACCTATGAAATTTATATTCATTAAATAAAAGATTTACAAAAAATACATAAATCTTTAAAAATTCTTTTATTCATAATCCAAATTATATTTAAATATAAACTAAATGGTATGCTCTGGTACCTGGTTGAAGAGATTATTCTCAGGCTGGTAATAGAATACGGTTTGTCTTTGGTATTATTGCTCACCGGCACAGGCTGAAATTCTATCATTTTGTTTGAACAAGATTTGCCATGCAATAGACTCTGATCAATGGTAATATCATCTCCGCTCCATCAATGTCAAATAGATTTCTCCATCCACCCAAGCAGGAAGTCAGCCAGATACAGGGAATGAAAAACAAACTGCCACTTTTAATGACAAATGGGTGGCAAAGTTTTATTGATTAAGAGGATTAAAAGTGAAGTATTAGGGAATAAATGGTGAGTGATAGCAATGAAGGCTAAAAAGAAATATACAATTAGCTACTCGGGAAAGATTAGCTACAGTGGGGAACATATTAAACAGGAAGTGAGCATCCTCAGGGGACACAGTGTTAGACCAGAGGTCACCCCATTTGCTCACATTCCCTTCACTGGCACCTCAATAGGCGTAAATCAGCGTTCACTATGATATCATGGAAAGGTATTTTTGCTCTCTTACCTCCATTAATATTTGCTGCCAGAATGTTGCCAGAATCAAACAAAAATGCTTATGTTAATAGCTACAGAAAAGAGAAAGCTTGTGCAAACCGTCTGTGACTGTCTATAAAACCAGGCCAACATGCAGAGGTTGGCAGCCATGTGACTTCCTGAAGCTTGAGATCAGCAGCTCTCAACAGGGATGGGTGGGTCATGGTTTTTACCCCGCAGGTGACCTGTGGCAATCTTTGGAGAAACTTTTGATTGACTGTGGGGAGCAATCCGGACTAGACTAAGTTACTCGAATTAGGACTTATTCTATGCATCTGCTCTCCCACAATATGGCGCTGGGAGAGAAGTAAACAGCTTCCGCACAGCTGCCTCCAGTTCAACCAATTAACTGTAGGACTTGCTCCTGATTGGAGAGCAGCGTACTCAGCCGAGTTGGGATTGGCGGAGGAGGACTATGGGGGAGGAGAGAGACGGCATGCACCAAAAACATCTATGGGGAACATCTAAGGGAACCCGTGCAGCCCCCGAGAGAGCCGGCCGGCGGTGTGCCGCTCCCCTGCGGAAGTGGGGAATGCGGCCAGGGGGAACTGCCCTTCCACGGAGGTGGAAGGGATAGTAGCCAACCCGGGAAGAACCAGCAGCAAACCCGGGGAGGGCCGAGCAGACGAAAGAACAGCGCAGGGTCCTGTGTCGTTCCTCCACGAAGAGGGGGAGCGACATAATGGTGCCGTGACTCGGATAGGAAACCTAGGACGGATATGAAACTTAGGAGGGAAGAAACGGGAAGAACTGGGAAAATATCGGAGAGAGAAACTAGCAAACAGCCTAGGGAAAATATCGGAGAGAGAGACTAGCAAACAGCCTAGGGAAAAGCCGGACGAAAAAGGTGCCGGAAGAAGCTATTGAAAGCCTAGGCATAGACTCGGATACGGACTACGGGGGGGAAGCTGGGAGAAATCTCTAAGGTCGAAAGCGAAAGTGAAAGCTAGAACAAACAGACTCGGACGCGGACTGTGGGGAGAGGCCAGGAGAAATGAGGGAGGAATATCGTTGGAGGAAAGCTTGGGGAAACATACCGGGTAGAGAAAACTGTTAGGGAAATTGAAGCCGCGGGGGGCAGGCCAAGGCGGAAACGAAAGCCACTTTGGGGTTCTCAGGTTAGCCCGGGAATAGGGGGCGAAAAGTTGAAACTAGAAGCTGAGACGTAAGCCAGATTGGGATCCGTCTGATTAGCCCGGGGAGCAAAGGACGGGAAGCCAAACCGTGGGGCGGACACGTACGCTGGGTTGAATTCGCCAGGCTAGCCCGGGGAACTTAGATTGAATCCTAGTGGCGGAGACGCAAGCTACGCTGTGTTACTCGCGGAAGCCGCCGCGTGCAGAGAGAGCACGGGGCGTGAATAGATAGGGAACGCTGGCGTAGGCCGTGGTTCAGACGCGAAAGGGTTAAGCGTGGAGACCGCGGACCGCGCAAAGCCGGGAAGCCGCGCAGAGAGGCGCGCGGGCTGAAGCGGCGCAGAGCCGGGAACCCGCCGGCGGGGCGAGGTGCCGGAAAGCTGCGGGGATAAGAGAAACAGAAGTTTGGAAGTGAAGTAAAAGAGAAATGGGAATGCTGGAAGATAGAAGTGAAATGGGAGAGGTAGGAATGCCCGGAGATAGAGAAATAGAGAAAAATAAGGCCTCCCCTCAACATGCCAATTAGAAGGCTTGGATTCGGTCTGCCTGATTTAAGGCGGTAAGCGCCAGCAAAGCTCGACCAGAGTATGAGCTGCAGGTCACCGAAGATAGGCACGAACCAACACTAATAAGTCTCCCCCACAATACGGCAATGAGAAGGCTTGGATTCGGTTTGCCTGATAGGTTTTGTAAACACCTGCAGGCAGTTCTAGCAGAGCAGAGCATGCGCTGCAGGGCACCGAATACAGGCACGCATCAGCGCCTAAAAACCTCCTCACAACATGGCGAAGAGAGGACCCGGATTCGGTTTTCCTGATTGATAGGACTTGTAAGAGCCTGTGGCAACTCTAGCAAGTAGAGTAGAGTGTGTGCCGCGGGACACCGAAGACAGGCGCGTATCAACGCTAAAAAATAAAAAGAAAGGGGGATCTGTGGGGAGCAATCCGGACTAGACTAAGTTACTCGAATTAGGACTTATTCTATGCATCTGCTCTCCCACAATATGGCGCTGGGAGAGAAGTAAACAGCTTCCACACAGCTGCCTCCAGTTCAACCAATTAACTGTAGGACTTGCTCCTGATTGGAGAGCAGCGTACTCAGCCGAGTTGGGATTGGCGGAGGAGGACTATGGGGGAGGAGAGAGACGGCATGCACCAAAAACATCTATGGGGAACATCTAAGGGAACCCGTGCAGCCCCCGAGAGAGCCGGCCGGCGGTGTGCCGCTCCCCTGCGGAAGTGGGGAATGCGGCCAGGGGGAACTGCCCTTCCACGGAGGTGGAAGGGATAGTAGCCAACCCGGGAAGAACCAGCAGCAAACCCGGGGAGGGCCGAGCAGACGAAAGAACAGTGCAGGGTCCTGTGTCGTTCCTCCACGAAGAGGGGGAGCGACAATTGACATGACTGGGGAGTGCTCCTGGCATCTAATGGGTAACAGTGTCCAGGTCAAGAAACTTGATTTTAATTGATTAAAAAAGCACCAGACGAGATTGGCAACAACTTCTCAATCACTGGAAACGCAGAATTATGACCATACATCACATAAGATGGGCATATATTTCAGATCACCCTGAAGCAGTTTTATTTTGCAGCCTAGCAATGTTTCAAGCCAGGTATGCGATGTCAAAAGATTCTGTGGGAGTTCAGGAGACAGGCTCCACTCCAAAAGGCAGAACAAAAATTCCAAAATCTGCATCAGAGATGACAAATGGCGCGGTATGGTGAGTAACTCACGTGGATTAATACATTAAGCATATTAAGTCATCATATGCCTTTGTTACCGTGTACATGGAGTATAATTTTTAAAAAACCTAATTGTGGTGAGAATCTCATTTGAATTGTGTCTGGACAATCATCGGCACCATCAGCTCTTACTGTAACTTGTGATTTATCTCCAACGGGCTATAACTTATCAGCAGGTCAAAGAGCTGGAAAATTACTATCTGTTTAGCTAAATAGATCACATCTGTCAGCAAACTTGTCCGAATAATCTGGCACGGTGGCCGCGGTGCGTGCGGAGAGCTTCCTTCCCTTGGTTTATCACAGGAGAGCCCTCCGGCTTGTCTTCTCCGCGTGGCGCGGAAGCGGGCGCACACGCGCTCCTGTGCACACGCGCTCCTGTGCACATGCGCTCCTGTGCACACGCGCTCTGGGGCACACGCGCTCCAGTGCACACACGCTCCTGTGCACACGCGCTCCGGGGCACACGCGCTCCGGTGCACACGCGCTCCGGGGCACACGCGCTCGGTGCACACGCGCTCCGGGGCACACGCGCTCCGGGGCACACGCGCTCCGGGGCACACGCGCTCCTGTGCACACGCGCTCCGGGGCACACGCGCTCCGGGGCACACGCGCTCCGGGGCACACGCGCTCCGGGGCACACGCCGTGGGAGGGCTCTGGAACGCTTCTGCAGAACCAGACGCGCGCAGTCCCCGCCTGACTGCCTTTGATTCCTGTTTCTCCAGGGCTGCTGGAAACCGGTTGGTGTCGTTTCCACTTCAACTCCTTCCTAAACTGCCCCGGGGAATAGGTTTTCAACAAAGGAGAAGCATTCAGGATTAAGTTCCAGGCGCTGATAAAAATCTCCCTCAGATAGACCCTGGCCCCTCACTAATGGCAGAAGAGCTCTTCAGGCTTCCTTCCGGGCTCCCTCAGCAAAAGTGTGCCCCCTAGTGGTGACGAGCATAAACTGGAGACAGCTGCACCCGAGTTCAAAACCGCTTGACCACTTTCTGTCTATGGCCGTGGGCAAGCAGCATAACCTCTCTGATCCCCAACCTCCCATGGACAACAAAGAGGACATTACCTACCTCCATATCCACACCCATAGCATTATTCATAGATCCATATTCGTAGCATCATTCACTATAGCTAAAACGTAACCCAAATGTCCATCACGGACAAATGGATAAACAAGGTATGATCTATTCACGCACTGGAACGCTGCTCTGCCTAATAAAGAAAGGAATTCCAGACACTTGCTACAACTTAGATGCAGTCTGAGGACCTTTATGCTAAATTAAATAAACCAGCCACAAAAAGACAGATACTCCACGTGTCCACTTCTGTAAGGATGAATCTAGATGGTGGAGTTCATAGAAACAGAAACAAAGCTCATAGAAACAGAAAGCAGAACTGGGCCTGGTGCCGTGGCTCACTTGGTTAATCCTCTGCCTGCAGCGCTGGCATCCCATTTGGGCGCCAGGTTCTATCCCAGTTGCTCCTCTTCCAGTTCAGCTCTCTGCTGTGGCCCAGGAAGGCAGTGGAGGATGGCCCAGGTGCTTGGGCCCTGCACCCACATGGGAGACCAGGTGGGGGAGGCACCTGGCTCCTGGCTTCAGATCGGCACAGCGCCAGCCACAGTGGCCATTTGAGGGGTGAACCAACGGAAAGAAGACCTTTCTCTCTGTCTCTCTCTTTCTCACTGTCTGTAACTCTGTCAAATAAATAAATAAATAAAAATCTTTAAAAAAAAAAAGAAAGCAGAATTGTGATTACTAAGGGACTGGGAAGGGAAGGGGAGAATGGGTGCAGAGTCTCAGGTTTGCAAGAAGAAAAGGTTCTGGAGACATTGCATAGAAATGAGAATACACCCAACACTACTGACCTGTATACATGACAATGGTTAACATGATACATTAACAATGGTTAAATATAAAAAATTATATATATTTACAATATAAAAAAGAAAAAGGACTACCTCCTGGGACTGTTACGAAGTTATGTTTATTAGGTACTGAGCACAGGACCTGGCTCACAGCCCTCTGTCAATGCCAGGTGTCATGAGTAGAGCCCTCTAATCACTCTATCAGGTCCATTTAGAACATGTGTTTGGGGTCTGATCCTGCACTGAGTGCCAAGGGCAGTATACATGAGGAATGTGCCTATTCCCTCAGGTTGTTCAGTGTCACCAAGGAAACATATCTGGCACAAGTGAAACAGCAGGAGACCAAGGAGGGAGATGGTGCTTCATGTCCCAGACCAATGATGCTGGAGACCAGGTAGAAATGTCAAGGATGCGGTAATAACAATAGATAGAATTACAAAGGAGAGAAAGTTCCAACATGGGAAGCAGGCCACACAGCAGACTCATAGAACGACAAATGCCCTAAACAGCACTCTGACCTCAGAATCAGCCCTTAAGGCAATCGGATCTGATTGAAAATACCATGAGAGCATTTCAGACATGGAAAGCCAAGAAACAGTGGCAAAAATGGCTCTGCATGAAGGATCTCTGTGAGTGAGACCTCAGTGGAGAGAAGGGGCCATCAAAGAAGGATGTACTTTTCTCTGAAGAGAGGAGAGAACTTCCACTTTGCATATGGCCCTGTCTAAAAACCGACAGAGTTGGTGGACTCAAAAGGCTTCCATAGCCTTGGCAGCTCATGTCAAGAGCCTCGGGTGATCACTGACATCATAAATGAGAGTGTCAGTTGTTAAATCAACAACAGGAGTCACTGTGCACTTGCTCCCCATGTAGGACCTCTGTCCTTAATGAGGTGGGCTATAAGAATTAACAGTAAAACTTGTCTTCAAACTGTACTTTATACTTTGTATGTCTGTGTGGGGGCAAATAGTTGAAATTTCTACTTAGTATAGAGTTGTATATAAAGTCAATTAAAAACGAATCTTAATAGAAAATGGAATGGGAGAGGGAGCAGGAGGTGGGATGGGAGTGGGGGTAGGAGGGCGAGAATGGGGAGGGGGGGGAAACACTACATCCCTAAAAGCTGTATATATGAAATTTGCATTCATTAAATAAAAACCTTCAAAAACAATGTCAGGGATGTTCATGCATCGGAAGCTCTTGGCTTGTTATCTATCTCCCCTATCGCAAAGAGTGACAGGACAAGAGCCTCCCCATCACTGGAACTGTCGGTGGCTGCCGCCTGATCCCATAACCGCTCTTAGTTAAGAACTGGGAGGGGGGGGAGGGGTGGTGCCGTTAATCCTCCACCTGCGGCACCGGCATTCCATATGGGCGCCGGGCTCTAGTCCCAGTTGCTTCTCTTCCAGTCCAGCTCTCTGCTGTGGCCTGGGAGTGCAGTGGAGGATGGCCCAAGTGCTTGGGCCCTGAACCCGCATGGGAGACCAGGAGAAGCACCTGGCTCCTAGCTTCGGATTGGTGCAGCACCAGCCATAGTGGCCATTTTGGGGGGTGAACCAATAGAAGGAAGATCTTTTCTCTGCCTCTCTCGCACTAACTCTGCCTGTCAAAAAAAAAAAAAAAAAAAAAAAACCAGGGCTGCTGCTCCTGCCTCCACAGGATGGTTCCACCCCACTGCTGCCTACTTGCCTGGAGAATATTTCGGGATCCTTAGTTTTCTTTGTCTGCGTTGCCTGCTCTTCTTCTTTCTTCACCACTGGCTCAGTGGGGGAGTCATTTATCATTTGCTAATCAGGAAATTGTATTCCTTTCCTTGCTAAACTTAATAATTTCACACATGCTGGTGAGAGTGACCACAAATACTACACACAATCACTATGAAGTCTTTTAAATCCCTTCAAGCATTTCTGGAATGTGCATCATCTTTAAAAATATCTTGGTCCTTTGCTATTTTATTCTTTTATTGAAATGTCACAGGGCCAGCACTGTGGTGCAGTAGATTAATCCTCTGCCTGCGGCGCTGGCATGCTATATGGGTACCAATTCTAGTCCCGGCAGCTCGTCCTCAGATCCAGCTCCCTGCTATGGCCTGGGAAAGCAGTTGAAGATGCCCCAAGTACTTGGGCTCCTGCACCCACATGGAAGACCCAGAAGAAGCTTCTGGCTCCTGGATTCAGATCAGCACAGTTCCAGCTGTTGCAGCCATTTGGGGAGTAAACCAGTAGATGGAATGTGGGGAGCAACTCGGACTATACTGTTACTGGAATTAAGACTTATTCTATGCATCTGCTCTCCCACAATGTGGTGCTGGGAGAGGAGCGTACAGCTTCTACCCAGCTGCCTCTCACCAACTTGACAAGCTGCAAGAGCCGCTCCTGATTGGAGGAGAGCAGCGCACTCGGCGTGTAGGTAGCAGAGCACGGATTGGTGGAGAGGACTATATAGGAGGAGAGAGACGGCATGGTGGTGTGGGTTGGTTGGAGAGTGCGTTGGAGAGTTCGCGGGGAAGTTCGTTACTTCGTTCTTTCTCATTTCTCTCTACTCATTCTTGCTTTGGGAGTTTGCTGTTTACTTATTCTTACTTTACTATAGAAAGGACTTGTAAAAAAAAGGGAACAACAAGCGTCTGGTCCGGTGCGGCTCCTCCGCGTACGGAGGAGCAGCAAATGGTGCCGTGACTCGGATAGGAAGCCTAGGCAGGGCTTAGTGTCATTCCTCCATGATGAGGGGGAGCGACATAATGGTGCCGTGACTCGAATCGGAAACCTAGGACGGATAGGAAACTTAGGAGGGAAGAAACGGGAAGAAGTGGAAAATACCGGAGAGAGAGACTAGCAAAGAGCCTAGGGAAAAGCCGGACAGAAAAGGTGCCAGAAGAAGCTATCGAAAGCCTAGGCATAGACTCAGATACGGACTGTGGGAAAGAAGTTAGGATTTAAAGTGAAAGCAAGAAGAAACTTAGACTCAAATACGGACTGCAGGTTGAAAGTGAAAGTGAAACCTATAAGAAACTTAGACTTGGATACGGACTGTGGGGAGAGGCCAGGAGAAATGAGGGAGGAATATTGTTGGAAGAAAACTTAGGGAAACATACCGGGTAGAGAAAAATGTTAGGGAGGATGAAGCCGCAAATGCAGGCCGAGGCAGAGACGTAAGCCAGCTTGGAATTCTTCAAGTCAGCCCGGAGAGCAAAAGGCGAAAATCTGGAACCAGAGGCAGAGATGTGGGCCGCCAGGTTGGAATTTGCCAGGTTAGTCCGGGGAACTTGGACTGAATACCAGCGGCGGAAATGTGAGCTACGCTGTGTGATTCGTAGAAGCCGCCGCGTGCAGAGAGAGCACAGGGCGTGAATAGATAGGGAACGCGGGGCTAGCGCGAGGCCGTGGTGCGGACGCAAAGGGCATGGAGACCGCGGAGTGTGCACGCGAAGCCGAGCCGCACAGAGCCGGGAGCCCGCCGCAGGGCGGGCACCGGGAAGCCATGCAGATGAGAGAAGCGCGGGCTGAAGCGGCTCAGAGCCAGGAAGCCGCCGAGAAGCAGCCTCGGGGCGGGCGCTGGGAAGCCACAGGGATAAGAGAAACAGAAGTTTAGAAGTAAGATGAGAGAAATGGGAATGCTGGCAGATAGAAGTAAAATGGGAGAGATAGGAATGCCCAGAGATAGAGAAATAGAGAAAAATAAGGCCTCCCCTCAACATGGCAATGAGAGAGCTTGGATTCGGTCTGCCTGATTAGGGAGGTGGTGAGCACCTGCGGGCAGCTAGCAGCTTATGCGCCGCAGGTCACCGAAGACAGGCACGAATTAACATCAATAAGTCTCCCCACAATACCGCAATGAGAAGGCTTGGATTCGGTCTGCCTGATTAGGCGATAAGCACCAGCAGGCAGCTCGACCAGAGTATGAGCTGCAGGTCACCGAAGATAGGCACGAACCAACACCAATAAGTCTCCCCACAATACGGCAATGAGAAGGCTTGGATTCGGTTTGCCTGATTGATAGGGCTTGTAAGCACCTGCAGGCAGTTCTAGCAGAGTAGAGCATGTGCTGCAGGGCACCGAACACAGGCACGCATCAGCGCCTAAAAACCTCCTCACAACATGGCGAAGAGAGGACCCGGATTCGGTTTGCCTGATTGATAGGACTTGTAAGAACCTGTGGCAACTCTAGCAAGTAGAGCAGAGTGTGTGCCGCGGGACACCGAAGACAGGCGCGTATCAATGCCAAAAAATAAAAAGAAAGGGGGATCTGTGGGGAGCAACTCGGACTAGAATAAGTTACTGGAATTAAGACTTATTCTATGCATCTGCTCTCCACAATATGGCGCTGGGAGAGGAGAAAACAGCTTCTACACAGCTGCCTCCAGTTCAACCAAGACTGTGGGACCTGCTCCTGATTGGAGGAGAGCAGCGTACTCGGAGTGTGGGTAGCAGAGTTGGGACTGGTGGAAGAGGACTATAAAGGAGGAGAGAGACAACATGCACCAGGAACATCTAAGAGGAACATCTATCTGAAGGAACACCTGTGCAGCCCCCGAGAGAGCCGGCCGGCGGTGTGCCGCTCCCCTGCGGAAGTGGGGAAAGTGGCCAGGGGGAACCGCCCTTCCACGGAGGTGGAAGGGTCAGCAGCCAACCCGGGAAGAACCAGCAGCAAACCCGGGGAGGGCCGAGAAGACAAAAGAACAGTGCAGGGTCCTGTGTCGTTCCTCCACGAAGAGGGGGAGCAACATAATGGTGCCGTGACTCGGATAGGAAGCCTAGGCAGGGTTTAGTGTCGTTCCTCCATGAAGAGGGGGAGCAACAATGGAAGACCTGTCTCTCTGTCTCTCCCTCTCACTGTCTGTAACTCTACCTCTCAAGTAAATAAATAGAATCTTTAAAAAGAAAAAAAAGAAAGAAAGAAGTTTCACTCGTTTTGGGTTTGGTTGGGTTTTTTAATAAAAACTTTACCACTAAAGAAATGAAGCAAAAAGTTTTTGGGGGGGGAAAAAAAGAAGTGAAGCTGCCAGCCCATAGCTTCCTGGCCATCTTCAGGGTTCCCTTAGGAAATTCACAGAATGGTAACAGTCATTCAAGTTAGTCCAGTGGTACTATGGAGTCTCCATACTTGTTTGTCCCATCATCAACACTGCCCATTGCCAGAGTCAAGGCCAGGTTGGCTGGGTCCCACCTAGGCATTCTGGCAGCGCAGAATGTTCGAGCTGGGAATAAACATAAAAATGGCCCTGTGGAAACCCACGTCTAGTATAAGCAGACTGAGGCCATGAATAGAGAGCAACCTAAAACAACCCTATCTACCCACTGCTCTGTCTGTCTGCCCGTGCTGGCCACTACAGCATTGCCCAGTGACTCTTGGGAGAGAAGTCACCCCTTCTCCATCTGTAACTCCCAGAGCTTGCCTCTGAGATGCCCCTCATCCACAACCAGAATTGGAGGTTCTACAAAAGAAAAATCCATTTGGCGAGAGCTTGCATTTTTCTTCTGACATGACAGAGGCATGAGATGGCAGAGTTCAAGCTCACGAGAATTTCTCATGAAATTTGCCCCACCTCAACCTCACCAAGCACCGTAACGTCACCCTGTGCTGTTTTACCATGAGTGGGATCCTGCTCCCTCGGGTTCCCCGTGAACGAGACTCAGTGTACCCTCCAGCCCAGACTTTCCAAGCTCCCTCACCTGCCCGTCTGCCCCTCACCTCTGGCTTCCCACACTCCTCCCAGGAGGGCTCGTGCCAGTCACTCAGAGAGCCCTGGCTGACCAGCACCAGTGACACAGCCCCCCAGGTGGCACCAACTGAGCAAGTCTTCTCAGCCTGCACGCAGGCCATGGTGGACCCCCACACTCCAGCCAGGGCACATTCGCGGGAGCTTTGTCTGCCCCAGCACCTCCCTGCAGAGACCAGGAAACACAGCCACAGTGCTACCGCCCTGCAGGATGGACGCTGACTACGGAAGCCAACCACACTCTCGCCCTTCCTGCCTGCCTCACCGGGGCTGAGACACCAAGACTCCCTGTCTCTGCTGCAGTGGTGGCACCACAGCTGTTTCTGACTCCAGGGGCAGAGGGAAGTCTGACCCTCACCCAGGGTCTTGCATCTTTCACATGCTTGCCGCGTGGTCTCCTGGTCGGGAACACCTCTCCTTACTTCCCCATCTTGCATCTCGTTTTCTGCCACGTCTGCTGCTTGGGACCCCAGCCTCCGCCTCAGCTCAGCTCAGGGGTGGGCAGCCTTCTCTGCACACAGCCAAAAGCTCAGGGTATGTTTCAGGCTTTGCAGCCTGCATGGTCCACCCCGCAGCCATAGACACGGCTTCACGTGGCTGCACTCCAAGCACAAATGCTGCTCCGGACACGGACGCTCGCATTTCAATTACGATACTAACACATCACAAAGTGTCATTTTTGGATTTTTAAGCCATTTTTAAAGTGGAGAAGCCAGGATTAGCTCATAGGTCGTACAAAACAAAGCAGTGGGGGTGGGCACTGGAGACACCCGCATCCCACATCAAAGTGCCTGGGTTCAAGTCTCAGCTTCGCTCCTGATTCCAGTTTTCTACTAATGCAGAACCAGAAGGGCACTGGTGAGAGCTCAGAGTTGGGTCCCTGCACCCACATAAGACACCAGGATTGAGTTTCTGGAAGCTTACTGTAGCCCCCAAGCCCAAGCCAATGCAGACACTTGGGGAGGAAACCAGCAGATTAGGATCTCCTCTCTCTCTCTCTCTCTCTCTCTCTCTCTCATAAATCATTTAAAAAAAATCAGGCCATCAGCAGGATCTGAGCTGCAGGTAGGGGCAGTTTGCCACGCCCTGGTTTCAATCAGGAAGTCAGTGTGTTTCACGAATCACAAACTGCACACACACGGGGAACCCTGGGCCTGGGTCCAGCACGCAAGCTTTGCATTAGGCCCATTTTCTAGAAATTCCTGGCAAGGGCAAATCAGAGTCATAATCTTTAGGTGAACTTTCAAGATAATAATGAAAAAATGTTCCTCAATAATGCCCTGCCCTGACCCGGGAGCCCGAGCCCCTGGGAAAGCCCAGGTCCTTGCCTCTGTCCCACAGCAGTCCTGTCTGCGGGGGCTCCTCCTGCGTGGCGTGCTGCCGTCACTCCCACTCACCCCCCCGGGCGTGTCATTCCTCACGCCCCCTCCAGGTCCAGGAACGCAAGTGCAGCTCCTTGATCCTCGGCCTCCTGCGCAGGGCACGTGTCTTACTCGATAAACACGTGTTGATTCTGTATCAGAGAGCAGACAGAGTCCCTGACGGGTGGAAATTCCCTTCTCAGAGCTACCTGAAGAAGGCGTAGGCAGCTTTAGGAGATATGAATTGCTCGGCGTATTAGGTGTTCAAGAGGGCCTAGAACACCCCCTGGCAGGGATGCTGAGGACTCAGGACCTCGGCTGGAAAATGAGACTTTTTTTGCAGCCCCCAGAGCCAGTGACTCCCCAGATCAAGCAGAACCTGGAGAGCCAACTGCCAGAGGCGCAGGAGCCGGAGGGAGAAGACACAGAATGCCCACGTGAGCCAGACACGGCACCGAGCCCTTTGCAGATTGATAGCGACAACTAACAAATGCCAGGAACCACGCGGCACTCCCAGAACCTTGTCCGAGACCACACAGCTGGAAAACAAGAGCCAAATCCCAACCCAACAGACCCCAGAGGCCACGAGTGGGAGATGGGGTTGTCCCTGGAAGTCTCCCACAACCTGATGGGGCCCTGTAAAGTGACATTACTAGCATGCCTCTTTTTAACTAAGTCGAGGTCTGTCGTGACGCTTCTGCTCCTGAAAGAGGATGTTTTAGAGCCTCAAACTACTCCTCAGCTTACCAACAACAACAACAAGAATTGGAGAATCACACATTTTATGGAATGTGGACTCACCCCTGGGAACCGTGAGTCCCTCGCAACCAATGACATCACCGCACACCACGAAGAACGTGCACAGAGGCCGTTGCTATGGCATAGGAAGTGAAGCCTCCACCTGTAGTGCCAGCATCCCACATGGGCGCCAGTTTCTCCTCCACTTCAGATTCAGCTCCTTGCTAATGTGCCTGGGAAAGCAGCTGAACATGGCCCAAGTCCTTGGGCCCCTGCACCCACGTGAGAGACTTGGAGGAAGCTCCTGGCTCCTGGCTTCAGATCAGCCCAGCTCTGTCATCGCAGCCATCTGGGGAGTGAACCAGCAGATAGAAGACCTTCCGGTGTGACCTAGTCTCATCCCTGCGGTGGCTCGGCCTTCTCTGAAGAGAGGAAGCCCTGGACCTCGCGAGCGGGAAACAGTGAGTGGGTGGCCAGGTTTCCCAGAAGGGGCCGTGGGGCAGGTGGATCCTGCCAGAGCCAGCGACAGGGGGACCTGGACTTTCTCCCAGTGAGGTCTTCCTTCTGTGGAGCCCATGGTGAGGGCTGGGCGGGCTCCGGACTGCGGGCTACAGGCCCCGTCCCTGCACCAGCGACCTCAGCTCGCTCCAGAGCCTCCTCTCCCATCTCTGCCTGCGCACGGTCCACCTGTCCCCAGATGGTGTGGCGAGGACAGAGGGAGGTTGGGAGAGTGGACTGCACACAGTCCGCCTGTCCCCAGATGGTGTGGCGAGGACAGAGGGAGGTTGGGAGAGTGGACTGCGCTAGTCCGCCTGTCCCCAGATGGTGTGGTGAGGACGGAGGGAGATCGGGAGAGTGGACTGCGCTGTGGCGTTCACGTGGCAAGGAGGTTGGGGGTCATCGCTCCCTCCTTTCTCCCCAGCCGTACACATTACAAGCTGGGGAACTCAGAAATAGAAGTCTTATTTTGCTCAGTTTTTCGGGCCAGGGTTGGGGATGGCACCTGATGATGAACTCGCTGGCAGAGTTCAGAGGCAGTGCAGGCATCACCATGACACTTTAAAGGGTGTACTTTGGTGACCATTTCACAAGAGAGGAAAGCAGAGAATGCCCACCCGACCCTCCAGTGCAAAATATCCGTGCGCCTCTCCTCATTTTACACTCTTTAAGTGCGGACATTAGAACGTCATTAGGCTGATGTCTCCCTTTGCAAACTTTGCAGGGTGGTGTCACCTCCACCCACCCTCCTTTCTTTTTGTTGTCTTGGTTCCTAAAACTGCCTGGACATGATGTCCAACACGCCTCCCTCCAGGAGTGCTAGTGAATGCCAGCCCCTGAGTCACTCTTCCTGGGGCAGCCCCTGGCCCTGAGCCTTTTCCTGGGAGCAGCTGACTTGAGCTGCTTCGAAACTCCTGGTACACCTGCCGTCTGTATCTCTAAGCCCTTGGGACGTTCAGATTTCATTCACCCACGTGGGAGACCTGGAGGAAGCTCCTGGCTCCTGGCTTCGGATTGGCGCAGCTCCAGCCATTGCAGCCAAGTGGAGAGTGAACCAACAGATGGAATACTTTCCCTCTCCCTTTCCCTCTCCCTCTCCCTCCCGCCCTCCCTTCCTCCTCTCTCTCTCTCTCTGCCTCTCTTTCTCTCTGTATAATTGACTTCCAAATAAAATAAATAAATCTTATAAAATAAAGTAAAAAAAAAAAAAGATCTCCCACCCCCCTTTGTAACTCTGCCTCTCAAATAAATAAATGAATAAATCTTTTTTAAAAAATGCTTCCATGGGCAGAAGATGGCGGTCTCTATGGGAGTCAAAGTTTCTCGTAATTTTCCCCTTTTGGAAGAACTTGAAGAAAGACAAAAAGGAGCAGGCGATGGTAGGGTTAGCTGGGGCCCAGGAGATGATGGGGATATGACACCTACCAGGTGGGCAGGCATGATTATCGGTCCACCAGGGACAAATTAGGAGAACAGAATACACAGCCTGAAAGCAGAATATGGACCTGAATATCCAGAAGCTCCTCCATCAGTGAGATGTGCAACGAAAATTAATTTGAATGGGATAAGCCATTGCAGCGGAGTGGTGCATGCACGGAGCATACCAGTACTAGCAAAAAGACAAAATCCACGGGCACTGAAGTTGTACTCCAAGAGCTAGGATGCCTAATGATGTCCAAAGAAAATATCCACACACTTAACTTTGGTGGATCTCAAACTTGTCTAGGGACTGGCGCCGTGGCTCACTAGGTTAATCCTCCACCTGTGGCGCTGGCATCCATATGGGTGCCGGGTTCTAGTTCTGGTTGCCCCTCTTCCAGGCCAGCTCTCTGCTGTGGCCCGGGAAGGCAGTGGAGGATGGCCCAAGTGCTTGGGCCCCTGCACCCCATGGGAGACCAAGGGGAAGCACCTGGCTCCTGGCTTCGGATTGGTGTAGCTCTGGCCATGGCAGCCATTTGGGGGTGTGAACCAATGGAAGGAAGACCTTTGTCTCTGTCTCTCTCACTGTCTAACTCTGTCAAATAAGTAAGTAAAAAAAAAAAAAAAAAACTTGTCTGAACTCAACAGCCCTCTACCCATATCGGTGTCTGGATTAGATATCACAGTGCAAAGCACCCACACATTCAGTACAGAATTCCAGCTGGACCCGTGACATTAACACATGTCCACTGGGATGCTTTCAGGTAACGGCAGGGAACACGCAGCCCATTTCTTCTTCTCTCGTTGAGGCACTGTCATTTAAACATAAGCCTGGAGTGCTCCAAGCAGGATTCGAGTCTACAAGATGCAAGCATGGTGAGACGTGTCGGGTGGCAGGAGAAACGCGTATTTCTGAAAAGGAAAAATCCCAGGAAGCACAAACAGAAATGGCATGCTCTACCCAACGCGCTTAGTGAGAGAGCTGCAGCTGAACTGTTCACAGTGCAAGTACCTTGGACATTGCCACTAATTGTGTTAGCAAGTACCTTGGACATTGCCACTAATTGTGTTACATTTTGAAGCGGTGTAGATGCTGACTGCTGGTAGTATAAAACTGATTGTTTTGATATCTGTATTTATAACTTAAAAAATGTTGAGGGCTGGCGCCGTGGCTCACTAGGCTAATCCTCCGCCTTGCGGCGCCGGCACACCGGGTTCTAGTCCCGGTCGGGGCACCGGATTCTATACCGGTTGCCCCTCTTCCAGGCCAGCTCTCTGCTGTGGCCAGGGAAGGTAGTGGAGGATGGCCCAAGTGCTTGGGCCCTGCACCCCATGGGAGACCAGGAGAAGCACCTGGCTCCTGCCATCGGATCAGCGCGGTGCGCCAGCCGCAGCGCGCCAGCCGTGGTGGCAATTGGAGGGTGAACCAACGGCAAGAGGAAGACCTTTCTCTCTGTCTCTCTCACTGTCCACTCTGCCTGTCCAAAAAAAAAAAAAATGTTGAGGTGCCAATGAATTTTTCTTAAAAGCTGTTCTTATGTGTTATATGTAACAGACTTGGTAAATATTTGTTTACAGTCTTTGTTTAACAAAACCATGTATTTAAGTGTAGTCAACAAAAAAGGAAATCAGCGTATGGATATGTGATTTTGAGATTAAAGTTCATCTTAAAATGTAAATAAAATATGGAACATGTCCTTGGTGGGGTGGGGGAAGGGTAATGCCTACTTGCAGCCCGTGCCTTGTTGTGGGGAGGACTGAGCCTAGGAACAAGCACTTGGTCATTAACCAGATGTATAATTTATGTGGGAAAAAAACACATCTCTCTTTCCAAAAGAGACAGGAGCCAGCACGGAGCCCAGCTGTAGACCCTCGGTAGAGAACGATTTGTGTAACAGTCTGAGCTGTATTTTGACCCAGAGTCCATTTTCTTTTCTTTTTTTTTTTTTTTTTTTTTTTTTTTTTTTTTGGACAGACAGAGTGGACAGTGAGAGAGAGAGGCAGAGAGAAAGGTCTTCCTTTTCCATTGGTTCAACCCACAATGGCCGCTGCAGCCAGAGCACCGTGCTGATCCAAAGCCAGGAGCCATGTGCTTCCCCTGGTCTCCCATGCAGGTGCAGGGCCCAAGGACCTGGGCCATCCTCCACTGCACTCCCGGGCCACAGCAGAGAGCTGGACTGGAAGAGGAGCAACCAGGACAGAATCTGCACCCCGACCGGGACTAGAACCCGGGGTGCCAGCACCGCAGGTGGAGGATTAGTCTAGTGAGCCGCGGCGCCAGCCCCAGAGTCCGTTTTCAAACACTGCCCTGGAGTTGGACGAGCTCTCAGACCTGCCCACAGAGAGCCAGCGTGCTGCCTGGGGGAGCCTGAGGGAAGAGCTGTCATTTCTGCAGTCACTCAGCCTGATGTGTGTTCATCCGCTGCATTAGCCCAACCGGCACGAGCAAGATCTTGCAGTTTGCCCACCTGGCAAAGCAGACAGGTTCAGGGACACAGAAACAGGTCAAGTGGACACCCTAGGACACGTGGCTGCTCGGGGTAGCAGGACCTTCCTACTCCCGCAGGCTGTCTTCTCATCTCGCGCACTGCTGTTGTCCGTCCCAGGACCCTCTCAGCACCCGCAGGTCTGCAGCAGGACTGGCTCCTGCCCCTTAGCCCGGGTTGCTGCCATGACCCACAGACAGCTCTGGCAGCCCATCGATCTTATCCCCTCCACAGCCATCGGCACTCCCTCCCCAGGGCTCAGCGCTCATCCCATGATCGCCTCCCATTAGGCTGCTCCCCATGCCATACATCAAAACTCCCAGGAGAAAGGGTTCGAGTTGTCAGCCAGTTATCTTTCAACAAGGAGTGCACTACTGGCCAGAGTTCTTTAGGCCAAACACTGGCCCCTATTTTTTTCTTATTTTAGCTCCAAACCACACTCTCAATTCCTCGCTCCCTGCCACTGCCACGGGAACCATGCTAAAGTGCTTAATGGGCAACTTTTCTTTGTGTTCTTGCAAAATGAACTCCATGGATATGTGCATGTTCTAGATCTCATTCTGCCTTCTTAAATCCTGGTTCTTATCTTTTGGAATCAAGCTCTACCTCTTTTATGTGACAACTTTCAGGGTGAAAGCCATGTCAACCTCCAAGGGTCAACAAGTTTGAGTTGAACTCTTGTCAGAGACAGTGGCCTTCGGGCTGGGCTTGAAAGACTGGTCTGCTCCGTGGCAACCCGGGAAGGAATGTCTGTCACCTGACACACAGGGGAATCCTGAGCACAGAGAACAGCCTGTGGCCCATCCTCTCGGAGGTGGCGTGGCTGCATGGACCGCTCCACATCCGGTGAACTCAAATGCAGGGATGTGGTACTGTGGCAGCCCACAGTTATTCCCCACCTGAAATGCATTCCCAGCCCCCCTGCTTGAACTGACACCCATCCTTCAGAATCCACAGTCCTCCCACGGGGACCTCTCCCCATCTACGAGAGCTGTCTCCACTCTCGCCTCGCATGCAACTCTGAATTTGTGCTTCTGATGCTTACAAAGAGTTCTGGACAGTTCCCTCAAGTTAAGATTTACTCCTGTCACCGAGCTGTAAATCCACTGAAAAGCAGTCTTCCAAAATTCTTGGAAGTGCACTTGTTGAAAAACTGATGGATTTCATAAAATTTTTATCCAAAATAAATTTATCTTTCAATTTCACTGTTCCGTGAACTCTTTAAAGTTCTTTAAACTTTTTTAAAAAAATATCTTTGCACTCTTCTTTAAAATTAAATGAAGAGGTTGGAAAACAGTATTCACCTGAATTCCAGTGTGGCAGAGGGTTGGGGACTGGCGCTCACGGGAAAGATGGGGAGAGCTGACCCCATTCTCAGGAGGCTCTGGCCAGTGGGAAGGCCTTGGTTGGCAACAACCCACCCAGAACTCGATGGCTTAGGACCACCTTGGCTCCTGTCTCTCACGGTCTCTACACTGAGGGGACGTGCTGGCCTGTTCTCACTTGGGGTCTCCTACTGCGATGCCATCTGATGGTGGCTGGGGCCAGAGTCAGCTGAAGCCCCAAGTGTAACGATGGTCAAGATGACTTCCTCACTCCTACAGCCAATGGCTGCCCTGGGCACCTCGCTCCCCGTGGCCAGCAGGGCCTGCTTCAGGGCGCTGTGGTCCCAGGGCAGACAGACGCCTTCCCTGACCACAGGTGTCAGAGCTCCCTCAGGCTGCCACAGCAAAGTACCACAACCTGGGGGGCTTGCCACAGTGTGCTGCCTCTCAGCTCAGAAGGGCAGAAGTGTGGGATCAAGTTGGGTCTTCTGGAGCTCTGTGGCCACCCACCTTCCCAGGTGGTACTCGGCTCACAGATGCATCTCCATCTTCATATGCTCTCTCCTCCCCCGTCTCTCTGTGTCCTCTCCTTTCATAAGGACACCAGGCATTGCATTTAGGACCCTCTAACTAACTCCAGGAAAATTTCATCCAAATGTCCTTAACTAATTGCATCTGCAAAGCCCGTATTTCCAAAGATCACGTTATCTAAAAAATGTCTTTGCCAAAGTACCGGTGGACAGACATGAACTTTTGAGGGGCTCTGACTCACTATAGTTGCTTCTCTCTAAACTAGAATTTCAAGAAACCAAGGCAGAATCTGCAAGGCTGTGTCTGACCAGCCTCTGAGGCAACAGGGCATCATTTCTACTGGGTGTGAGAGAGTCTCCGGGCCAGCTCAGCCTGAAGAAGGGGTCACAGGGCATGAACACTGGACGCATGGTCCATCGAGGCCATGTTCAGAGGTCAGCATCTATGTGGACCACGTAAGGGAGAAATGAACAGGAGGGACAGAACACCGAGGGGACTTAGCCAAGAGCGAGAGGGAGCAGAGGGGAAACACAGAGGCAGAGGGAGCCACAGGTGTTTAGTGTTGCCATGGTGATAAACTCCGGGAAGAAACACAGGTACTGGAATTCCAGAATAGATTTGCATATGCAGAGTAGGGGACAATATTTTTCCTCTGCTCATCTTAGTTTCCCAGGATGGGGCTGTAAAAATTAGATTGACCAAAACAATAGAGAAACAAACAGAAATTCATTAGGATGTGCATTGCACTCCAAGAAGAGTGACTTAAAGGGTGGTTAGAACTCCTAACAAAACATGATGCCTTTTTAGAGAAGTGACAAGATCAAATGTCTAAGGGAAAGCTGGTGGAAGATGAGGCTGGTCAGTAGGGTTTGTTACCCACATTGTTCCTGTCTTCAGGCTGAGTCTCTGGGGATTGACTTCTGTCCTTCCTAGCACACAGGAGAACAGGGAACATCTTTGCAAATTGATGTCCTGTTTTAGGAAAACAGGAGGAAGGCAGAGAGCGTTCTTGTGACTGCTTATCCTTAATCACATTCAGCCCAAAATAATCCACGTGCCAAGGCAGCCAATTCAGGGGTGACAAATCCTGCCCTAAAAGGACACACATGGAGAGATAGAAGACAGACGGAGACCCCGTCTAGTGTAAGAGAAAGACTGCAAGTATAAAAAAAGGATCTAAAAGGGATTTTAAAGAACTTTTCTGGGGCTGGCACTGTGGCGTAGTGGGGTAAGCTGTGAAGCTGGCATCCCATCTGGGTGCTGGTTCAAGTCCCAGCTCCTCCACCTCCTATCCAGCTCCCTGCTAACAAGCCTGGGAAAGCACGAGAAGATGGCCCAGGTGCTTGAACCCCTGAAGCCAGGTGGAAGAACTAGAAGAAGCTCCTGGCTCCTGGCTTGGGTCTGGCCCAGCCCTGGCGCAGCGGTGGCTGTTGAGGCCATGTGGGGAGTGAACCAGCAGATGCAAGATATCTCTGTGTGTCTCGCCTCTCTGTGTGTAACTGTGCCTTTCAAATAAATAAAATAAATCTTTAAAAAAAAATACTTTTCCTACACATCAGGACTGTCCTCGTCCCTTTCACTGAGCCAGGATTTGAGCCACTCTTGCTTGTATTTTCCAGCCTGGCTGTTGTTTCTTTGCTTGTGATCGTCTGCGGATGAAGATCGCAGGACTCCATCCTTTCTGTACAGGCTGGGTTCCCCCCCCCTTGTAAGCCCAGTACAGGGCCCTGGCCAGGGAGTGTGAGCCACCAAAACGACCCAATTGAAGGCATGTGCAAGTCTGACTTGACAGACTGTGCGCTTGGCTGCTGAGACGAGGTTCCTTTTCCACACCAAGACGTGAGTGAGCTTTCAGAAAAGGACAACCAGATTTTCTAGTTTGCTGTCCCTGGAATAAGTGCAGACATGGGCATGGCCGGGTTTCTACAGTGTGGATGCTATCAAAGGTGGTGTTTGGCAACCTGCCTTAGTGGAACACTTTGCTAGAAAGTTCTGTCTTCCAGCAATGCGGCTGGAAGTTTGTTTTCAAAAGTCAGAGATTCGGGAGGTGTAGGCAGTGTTCCTGGCCTTGGGCTGCAAAAATATCCCCCAGGACGAATCCTTACACCTCAAGGAAGGAGTTCAGGGCCGCCCTGGGCAACAGGTGAGGATTTACTATGGCAGGCTTTCCAGCCAGGGGGCCTCAGCTGGTCAGAGAGCTCAAGGGCTTAAATCATGCACGTGACGTTAGGCCCCACCTGGTGACACAGAGCAGCCATAGGAGGGAGACTGGGGAATGAATGCCTCCTGTTCTACCTGTGTTGATGTGACCTGGGTTCCAAAGATTTAGAACCGACCTGTGGGGCTGCCATTGTGGCACAAGAGGTTAGGCTGCCGCCTACAAGGCCAGTATTCCATGTGGGAACCCATTCGTATCCCAGCTGCTCTACTTCTGATCCACCTCCCTGTTAATGTGCCTGAGAAAGCAGCAGGAGATGACCCAAGCACTTAGGCCCCTGCACCCACATGGGAAACCTGGATAGAGCCCCAGGCTCCTGGCTTCAGCCTGGCCCAGCCCCAGTGACTGCAGCCATCTGGGGAGTGAACCGGCGGATGGAAGATCGACTCTTTCTCTGTATCTCTCTCCCCCTCTCTAGAACTCTGCCTTTCAAATACATACATAGATTTTTTTAAGGGGGGGAGGGGCAGGGGCAGAGTGAGAGAGAGAGAGAGAGAGAGAAACAAAAAGAACTGACCTGCAACGAGGCCCTCTCCACGTGGCCAGCACTTCTGACCCATTCTTTCCCCACTAACATTCGTGGCTGATCTGTTCTATACTTGATGTACATAATCTCATTTAATCCCAGCAGCCCTATGAAATTGCTACTAAATGAAAGTCAAAAGTCCTGGGCTGGGAACCTGGGTGGGGAGGACAAAATTTTCCCTGCTCAAAAAGATCATCCAGCAGCGAAACGCCAGGAAAGGCGACTTGACGTTGTCTGGATTGTTAAACCACGGCACAGAATCAGCCAGGAGTCTGGCTGCGGATGGAGTGTGGCTGCCTTTGCATCCTTGCTGGGGGGGAGGCCAGCAGCCACACTGGGAGGATGGACCCCCGAAGCTGCTGTGCGGAGAGGCCGGTGTGGTGAGGAACCAGAACCACCCGCCGGCAGCTGACGCTGACCCATCAGCCACGTGAGGGAGCCGTGTAGGGATCGCATCCTCTGGCCCCAGCCAACCTCCGCGTGACAGCAGCCCCGGCTGACACAGGGCACAGCAGCCTCTCCCAAGCCCTGAGCCAGAAACCCCCTGCTGAGCTCCTCCCGAATCCCAGATCCTCAGAGAGTGTGAGTGTTCACTGCTGTTTTCAGGTGCTACTTTGGGGACAATTAAAACTAACACACATCTACAAAGTCAATCTAATAAAAGGTGTGAAGTACTTATATAAGCAAATTTTAAAATAATAAGAAATTGAAGCAGAAAAGAGATGGAGAGAAAAGTGGCTTTGACAGCGCCACAATGGAGAAACATCTGGGGACAGCGCCAGACTTGGGTTTATGGGACCTGACTTGTATATAATTTCAGGTATTTCATCAAGAAAAAAAATTTTTAAAGGCAAACATACTACACAACAACATGTGTAGTTAACAATACTGTAGTACACACTTCTAAAGTTAGGATATGTGAGTATTTTACATTATTTTTAAGGCAAAATTAGGTGCACAATTGACTTTTTAGAATGAGAAAAGAAACTCTGGATTTGGGGGAGCTGGAAAGCATTCAGAACCCATTTATAAAACCACGTCTCTTTTTATTAACTATCTGTCATCCCATCTCCCCTCGCTGTCAGCCACACACCCACTGTTCACCTTTCCATGAGACAAGATTTAATACAATTTTCTTCCAAGCAAATAGAAAAAAAATTCAGTCTTTCCTCTAGCAGGCTTGCTCTAAATTATTTTGATTATATACAATTTGGAATAAATTTTTTTACCTTCAGTGGGCTAATTTGCCTACTGAGGTACCAGCATCCCATAGGGGCAAACAGTTTGAGTCCTGGCTGCTCCATTTCCAATCCAGCTCCCTGCTGATGCATCTGGGAAAGCAGTAGAAGATGGCCCAAGTTCTTGGACCCCTGCACCCACATGGGAACCCTAGAAGAAGCTCCTGGCTCCTGACTTCAGTCTGGCCTAGCCCTGGCTATTGCGGCCATTTTGGGGGGCGAACCAGCAGATGGAAGTGTGCTCTCTCTCTCTCGCTGTACCTCTGACTTTCAAATAAATAAATAAATCTTACAAAAAAAAGAATTTGTTAATGGCCCAAAATACTGGTTTGCAAAGAGCAAATTTCGGGTGAAATCATAATCATTATTTATTGCCCTGCTACACACCTGTGTTCTACAAAAACAAGTTCTGGTAAATTCTATGTCACATGGTTCCCATCTAGGAAAATGTTCTATTGTGATAATGTTTATAATGACACATGCCACATTAATGTCATGTACATTCTTGAAGGGAAAGAACTTCTGGAGTGAATAATAAGACAGGATTCTTCCACCTGTAGCTTGATGTGGTTGAGCCTCTGCCTCTGTTTCCAACCTCACTTGTCCTCCAGAACCACATACTTCCAGTGCCCTAGGGTGCACTCACATTGTGTTATGACCTCAGAGGCTCTCCGTGGGAGACTCACTCAAAGGGTAGTGTGCGTATTCTGGAAGCTCCTCCTACTCCAAGATGCCTGGAAATAATCACACTCAGAAATAGCCACCAACCAGAAAAACAGCTACCCGGATTACCTCAATTCAACTGCCCCGTATCTGGGCCACAAAATGCACTGAACCCCCAACACCACCTGACTGAAGCATTCTACAGCAATGAGGAAGCTAGCGCGAGAAGATGCAGACACCATAACCAACCGTAGTTATGATCTTACTTTTATAAATTTCACAAAAACCTAAGACCACACGGACACATCAGCAGGGCCGTGGCAAGGACTTGAAGCTCCATTTTTTCACAGTTCACCTGCTTAGTCTGAGAAGGAGCTTTAGCAAGGGAGAGAATCTGGGTCATTCTTAAAGGGGCAAAACTGAGTCTCCAGGCTCAGCACTCCTAGGTAATGACACACGCCTACTTCTCTCACTGGAACCATCTCTACCAGAACCAACAAATCAAGCGTCTGCCTCTCCGTATGGCCTCACCTGTTGTACCTATCAGCACAATCACCTGAGGATTGGAACTGGCGGGGCACTCTCCCTTGGGGTCCCCTCGTGAGTCGGTGTGGGACTGAAGCAGCCACGCAGCTGCTGTTTGGACTGCCCTTTCAGCCTCTTGCCGTTGTCCAGAATGGACGATGGCAGCAGAAACGGGAGCCAACAGCAGGTGCCCAGGGCGTAGGTGAGAGGCCAGAGCTTGCTCCACAGAACAGAAGTCTAGCAATCAACGTGTATGGGGGAGCTTCTCCACCCACTGCCAGGTCGCCACAGGCATGGGCCTTCTCCTCCCTCACTGCCAATGCTAGTGACCACAACAGATGACGAGGACAACCTGAGAAGCAGCCGCCATCACTCACCTTACAGGAGGGAACCGAGGCTCTGAGAAGGTAACGCCATGCAGTGACTTAGCCAGAGACGGGCTCAGGCCACACCTGAGGCTCTCTGGACTCACAGCCCCGCCCGTATCACATCATCTCCACCAAACCACGTCTGCTGGTGGAAACGCCCAGCGTACAGGACATAACCCCAGAAGGGAGCAGCATGGGTCCCCATGTGGTCACTAATCCAGACTCAGCCCTGGCCACGTATGTGCAGGGACCAGGGCAAAGCGAAAACGCGAGACTCCTTCAAAAACCGGAGAGCAGCCCTGAAAGGTGCCCAGATAGAAAGTTCTCCCCTTCTCCTGCAGCCTCAGCCTTTCTCCTTCTCCATCTCTCCTGCTCCTCTCCCTCTCCTTCTGCCTGCCATGATGTCTCAGCGTTTACCAGGTAATAGCATTCTAAGCTAAAAAACTGAAATGAAATAAAACTGAAAATTATTAGCATAAATGTGATCATTCTGCTTCTACGTACACTACTAATTTTAAATGCAAATACTGGTCGGCGCCGCGGCTCACTAGGCTAATCCTCCGCCTTGTGGCGCTGGCACACCAGGTTCTAGTCCCGGTCGGGGCACCGGATTCTGTCCCGGTTGCCCCTCTTCCAGGCCAGCTCTCTGCTGTGGCCAGGGAGTGCAGTGGAGGATGGCCCAAGTACTTGGGCCCTGCACCCCATGGGAGACCAGGAGAAGCACCTGGCTCCTGGCTTCGGATCAGCGCGGTGCGCCGGCTGCAGCGCGCCAGCCGCAGCAGCCATTGGAGGATGAACCAACGGCAAAGGAAGACTGTCGCGTCCCTCAACCAGCAAGGAAGACACAACCCGAACTCTTCTTCAAGCAGTTTATTCAGGAACCTTGAACAAGCTTCTTCCGCCTCCTTCCCTCTCCCATCCCTCTTATAGCCATCAGCACACCAATCAAAAGCAGCCAAGTGGCAAGGATTGATAGGTACAGCAATGCGGAAGCCAGAAGGGAGCTCAGCCATCTCCTTATTAGGAGATGTTTGTTTCTCGCCAGTCCTTCCGGGAGAAAGGAGCCGGCGCCATCTTTAGGGCGTGGTGCAATGGCTCCCCACAGAAGACCTTTCTCTCTGTCTCTCTCTCTCACTGTCCACTCTGCCTGTCAAAAAGTATATATATATATTGAGTTCTGGTGGTTTTGTAAGGCGCGGGAGAGCAGAAAACCACATAGATGCACAGACACACATGCTCCCTCCGTGGAGTGGTGCAGCCACAGGGACCTCACCAAAGCCTGCATCACGCTGTTTGGACTGAAGCTCCAGAACCATGAGCCAAGATCAGCCTCCTTGGTATTACACTATTGTAACAAACAGCTGCCTAATATATGCCCACACCTGCACTTTCCAACGCCAGTCATCTCTAATGTCAGCCAGCGCCAGGCCAGCGAAGACATGCCAAGAGAGGTAAAAAATGAGCTCAATCATTCTAGAAAACAATTTGGCAGCAATCATTCGAGATGCCTCTAAATTCCACCTCCAGGGATTTCTCCTAGAGAAATAAACCCAAAGGCACAAAAATTATTGGCGCAAAGATGTTATGAAAAATAACAAGCAAAGAGAACCTAAATGTCTAAATATAAGTAATATGATAGTTATATCTAATCAAATGTTTAAATGTCACTTAAAGTAGTTATAAAAATAATAAAATGGGAGAAATTTTAAGTTATAACATCACATCATTATAATAAGGAATTGTGTGATATAAAATTATATCGGGCAGATATTTGGCCACCAGTTAAGAATCCCATGTTCTACATTGGAGTACCTGGGTTCAGTCCCAGCTCTGACTCCTGACTCCAGCTTCCTGCTAATACAGAACCTGGGAGGCAGGAGGTGATGGCTCAAGTAATGGGGTTCCTATCAGTCCACAGTGGAGACCTGGATTTGTTCCCTGTTCCCAGCTTCAGCTGGGCCCAGCTCTGGTCACTGTGGGCATTTGGGAAGTAAACCAACAGATGGGAGCTCACTCTCTCTCTCTCTCTCTCTCTCACACCCACACCCACACCACCTCTCAAATAAATGTCTAATGAAACACAATTGTATATTTGGTCTGGAACCAAATTTGGTCTTAACCCTGTGTATAAAGGATACAAGACTAGAAGGAAATGTACCAAAGCGCAGAATGATTGTGTTGGGCTAGGCTGACGCCAACGTCTCTTATCTTACACACATTCTGTAGTGAAACAAGGCGGGCTAACGACCCTGTCTGCCCCCACCTTGGCCCCTAGGATTACCGGTTCTAACTGCTGGCAGAGCAGCTGGCTCCTTAAAGAGGGACCCCCAGTCATACCGCATTTCCCTCTAGAACTCCGTCAGCACACCATCTGTTTACACACAGCAATATTCAGGGTGGGGATGGATGTGGCTAAATATTTACCTTCCGAAATCCCCCCGTCCCTGGCTGGGACCTCCGCTCAGCAAATCCTGAACGTGTGACTGCAGAGTCAGCGTTCGGCACGCCATCTGCGTGTGCTGTCCTAGGCTGGGCACTGAGGCACATAAGGCAGCCGTGAATTGTCGCAGGTGTGCGTCATTATTTAACAGTCTGCTGCAGCAGGCAGAGGCAGGGAGAGCCAGGGCGAGCACCTGCTGGACAGGGACTGCTGGGAGCAAGAGAGGCCCTCCCTGGGTTCAAGTCCCGGCTCCGCTTCCCATCCACTGCTTGTTACTCTGCACCCTGGGAGGCAGCAGGTGACGGCTCAAGTATTTGAGCTCCTGCCACTCATGTGGGGCACCCGAATGGAGTTCCTAACTCCTGGCTTCAGTCTGGCCCAGCCCCAGCTGTTGCAGCCATTTGAGGAGTAAACCAGTGGATGGAAGATCTCTGTCTCTTTGCCTTTTAAGTAAAATGAAAATAAATAAAAACTGTTTTTGAAAAATAAAGGAAAGGATGACACTGCACTATTCGTCCATGATCAGCACCTTGTAAGTTGGGTACAGATCCTGGTGGGGAGAGAGGGAGTGGACTGGCTCAAACTTCCTGTCCCCAAGCTCTTTATGTGAGAGAAAAGCAAGCTTAGTCATGCTGAATCCTGATAGACTCCATACTAATTTTTATTGGGTTTGCTTTTTGAACTATTTATTTTCTTGGGCATTTTTTTAAGTTTGTAGACCCAAAAAGATCTGAAAGTTTATCTTTAAAGACAGTTTCCGTCACGGAAGCTACACTCAGACAGAGGCCGTGGGGAGACACCTGGGCCCAAACAGTACTCCAGGAGCTCCACAGGACTCCTGCTTTTCTTGACCTTTTCTAAACCACAGGAAACGGAGTTAAATTCTGTCAGTCTCCCACACCGGTGACACCCAACCAGCCGCAGGTCGTGGGATTGAAGGCCGAGACTGTATGTACACAGCACCAGCATCAGAGAGCTCTGGCCCAGAATGCTGCGCAGGCCCAGAGCTACAGCCAGCACAAGGCTGGGTTCAGAGATGCACAGCTCACGCGATCCCTTGGCCTCACAGCCAGGTGGGCCGCGTGGAAGGCCGGGGAATGCAGACGCCACTAGAGATGGACAAAGCTAGCTACTGCGAGGTCCAGGCCCAGAAAAAATCAAACACAATCCTGCTGTCACCAGCTGATGCCCTGAGCTGCTCAGACGTCTACTGGAACTCATTTCTACTTCAAGAGCCTAAACTTGCAACACACCTGATGCTCCCCGAGGTGGGTTTTCAGGTTCTCAGACATTCTGGGGGGAGGTGCAAGCACCAGCCGCCCTGGACTGCTCCAGACACTGCTGCAAGGGCAGCTGAGGCAAAAAGTATACAAAGTCAGCCGGCGCCACGGCTCACTAGGCTAATCCTCCGCCTTGCGGCGCCAGCATACCGGGTTCTAGTCCCGGCCGGGGCACTGGATTCTGTCCCGGTTGCCCCTCTTCCAGGCCAGCTCTCTGCTGTGGCCAGGGAATGCAGTGGAGGATGGCCCAAGTACTTGGGCCCTGCACCTGCATGGGAGACCAGGAGAAGCACCTGGCTCCTGGCTTCGGATCAGCGCTGTGCGCCGGCCGCAGCAGCCATTGGGGAGTGAACCAACGGAAAAGGAAGGCCTTTCTCTCTGTCTCTCTCATTGTCCACTTTGCCTGTCAAAAAAAAAAAAAAAGTATACAAAGTCGCCCTTCCCTTCATTTGAACACTAAGGTCACTGCCCTGGAGGAGCTTAAGGCTTATTACCACGTGTCAGGTATGTGGGGTGTGTTTCTGCACTGCACCTGCAGGCCCAACACCACTTGTTGTTTTAAGGATGTATTTGAAAGTCAGAGTTACACAGAGAGAGGGAGAGACAGAGAGACAGGTCTTCCATCCACTGGTTCACCCCTCAAACGGCTGCAATGGCCAGGGCTGAGCCAGGCCGAAGCCAGGAGCCTGGAACTCCATCCAGGTCTCCCACATGGGCGGCAGGGGCCCAAGGACTTGAGCCATCTTCTGCTTCCCTCCCAGGCACATTAGCAGGGAGCTGGATCAGAAGTGGAACCGCCAGGACATGAACTGGCGCCCATATTGGATGTGGAGCCGCAGGTGGTGGCTTTACCTGCTGCACCACACGCCGGCCACCAAGTCCACCTGTGGTGACAAGAACTTCCCCTCTTGCATATTCGGTTCCCCCTAATTTAAAAGAGGTCTGGTTCCCTTTGCAGGGGGAAGACGGCTTTGGAAAGGATTCCCTGTGGTCTCTTAATTTGCTACAAATCGATTCCTCTGCACAACAAGTGCTTCTGCTGGTAGCTTTGATCTCTACTCGCCAGGAAGCGAGCCTTTTTGGTTTCGGTGACTGGGTTTTCAATCTCAGAGCCTTTCCAAGCCTGGGCTTGCTCAACACACACCCTGTTCCGTCTGCAGTGCAAGACCACAGCCTGGGGGACTGGCGCCGTGCTCACCTGGTTAATCCTCCACCTGCGGCGCCAGCATCCCATATGAACTCCAGGTTCTAGTCCCAGTTGCTCCTCTTCCAGTCCAGCTCTCTGCTGTGGCCCGAGAAGGCAGTGGAGGATGGCCCAAGTGCCTGGGACCTTGCACCCACATGGGAGACCAAGAGGAAGCACCTGGCTCCTGGCGTCGGATCGGCCTAGTTCTGGCTGTAGCAGCCATTTGGGGAGTGAACCAATGGAAGGAAGACCTTTCTCTCTGTCTCTCTCTCTCACTGTCTAACTCTATCTGTCAAATAAAAAAAAAATAAAATAAAATCCAGCAGAAACGACCCTGCGAACAATTGGTGATTAAAAAAAAAAAAAAAAAAAAAAACCGGCCTGGGAGGGAGAGAGCCCAGCAGAGAAAGCGCCTCTCCTCACCGCACAGCTCTGTGTTGCCCGCAGGAGGGCCACACTTAGCATTGCTCACCTTCTCCCCGCTGGGGAGGAGAAACGGCTTCCTTTCCCTTCAGAGCCCTGGACTGGGCTGAGACACATTACCCGGAGAAAAGCGTGTTGATTGTGCACACACGCACAGGAGTCCCACAGAACATGAGACCCAAGGAAGCATCCCAGTGACTGCATCCTGAGCGACAGAAGGGAGTAAGGGCAGTGGAGACTGTTAGAGGAGGCTGAAGGAAAGAAGTGTCCCATGAAGGAGGCTGCCTCGTCAGGCAGCTAAAAGCTTTGGGGAACAGAACCGTCTCAGAGCAGCCCTCTTCCTGGCACAGGTAACCTTTACCAGTGAGAATGTCCCTGTAGAAGTCAGTTCTGAAAAAGGCAACTTGGAGGGGCCAATGCTGTGACACAGCTGGTTAGGTTCCGCCTACAATGCTGGCTTCCCATATCTGCACTGCTTTGAGTTCCGGCTGCTCCACTTCTGATCCAGCTCCCTGCTGATGCTTCTGGGAAAGCAGTAGAAGATGGCCCAAGTGCTTGGGCCCCTGCACCGTGTGTAGAAGAGGTTCCTGGCTCCTGGCTTCAGATAGGCCCAGCTCCAGCCATTGCAGCCATTTGGGGAGTGAACCAGGGGATGGAAGACCTCTCTCTCTCTCTCTGTCTCTCTGTCTCTCTCTCTGTCTCTCTCTCTGTCTGTGTGTGTGTGTGTGTGTGTAACACTGTCTTTCAAATAAATTAAATAAATCTTTAAAAAAAAAAAAAAAGGTAGGGACAACTTTCAGAGCTACTCCTGGGTTTGCAGTTTCTCAGAATAATCAATCTACCAAATCAGCAGACTTGGAGGTGGCATATTGTGGTCTCCCACAGTCCTATTTTGTAGGGGGGTGTCCTGAGCCCCAATATATGCATGCGATGTCTGTTCTTGCACTTCATGTCAGGTGAGTTTTTTAACCACAGTGAATGAGCCTGTGGCAGGTGTCCTGTGGGGATGGAGGGTTGAAAAATTGCAGGAGGCGCTGTTGGTGCCCACCCCAGCCCCTCGGATCCCCTTCCCGCTCCACATCCCCGTGCTCGGCTTCTGCCGACCACTCATGAGCACAAGTCCTCAGAGGATCACCTTCGGGCTCCAGAGCCACCTCCCCTAGCTACCTGGTTGCTTGTGTCTCCTCGGATGGTTTGTAGACACTGGGAGATGGAGACAGGGCCCAGTTCCCTTCCTTTCAGAAGACAATCTCCAAGGGCCATTGACAGGCCAGAGCTCTCCTCTAGATCCAGCTGAAGATTTGGGGGTTCTCACCCAAAATCAAACCTCTCTAGGTGACCCCTTTCCCCTCTTCAGCAGGGGAGGGGAAGGAGAAAGTGGAGGCAAAATTCAGATGAACAAGACTGAATATTTGGGGTGGGCTTTAGAAACTCTCTCCTTGTATATATGTTTCAAATATTCTGCAGTGAAATATAAAGTTTAAAAAAAAGGTGCCTCATCTGTGACAGGAGAACCATGAGTGAAGAGGCCTGTGTCTTCTAGAAGGTCATCAACCAGGGCCAGCATTGTAGCATAGTGGGAAAGACACTGCCTGCAATGCCTGCATCATATATGGGCACAGGTTCAAGTCCTGGCTGCTCCACTTCCAATCCAGCTCCCTACTAATGCCCTGGGAAAGCAGGAGAAGATGAACCAGTGCTTGGAGCCCTGCCTCCCACATGGGAGACCCAGATGGACCGAGTGCTTGGAGCCCTGCCACCCACATGGGAGACCCAGATGGACCGAGTGCTTGGAGCCCTGCCTCCCACATGGGAGACCCAGATGGACCAAGTGCTTGGAGCCCTGCCTCCCACATGGGAGACCCAGATGAACCGAGTGCTTGGAGCCCTGGCACCCACATGGGAGACCCAGATGAACCGAGTGCTTGGAGCCCTGGCACCCACATGGGAGACCCAGATGGACCGAGTGCTTGGAGCCCTGCCACCCACATGGGAGACCCAGATGGACCGAGTGCTTGGAGCCCTGCCTCCCACATGGGAGACCCAGATGAACCGAGTGCTTGGAGCCCTGGCACCCACATGGGAGACCCAGATGGACCAAGTGCTTGGAGCCCTGCCTCCCACATGGGAGACCCAGATGGACCGAGTGCTTGGAGCCCTACCTCCCACATGGGAGACCCAGATGGACCAAGTGCTTGGAGCCCTGGCACCCACATGGGAGACCCAGATGAACCAGTGCTTGGAGCCCTGCCACCCACATGGGAGGCCCAGATGGACCGAGTGCTTGGAGCCCTGCCACCCACATGGGAGACCCAGATGGAGTTCTTCCAGCTAAGGTCCAGCCTTTGCCATTGCATTGCAACCATCTGGGGAGTAAACCAGTGGATGGAAGATCTCTCTCTCTCTCTCTCTCTCTCTCTCTCTCTGTGTGTGTGTGTGTGTGTGTGTGTATGTGTAGATCTGACTTTCAAATAAAGGAATAAATGTTAACAAAAAAATCATCAGCCAACCATGAACATCTACTTCCAAGTGTCAGGTGAGAAAGAAAGAAAAGTCTGTTGTGTGTGAGATAATATAACGTTGGGGTCTGTTTGTATCTATGGGCTGGTCTACACATAAAATACATCAATAAATACCATGGCCTTGACCCAAACTTAATCTATAGGGTCTTTCTGAAATTATTCTCTCCTCCAAATTGTTTTCTCTTCCTTGCAATTTGTACATTCTGGCATTTAAACTTGAAGTGAAAATGCCAAGGACAGCACATTTAAATGTAGATAATATCCATTGGAAACCCTCCACAGGGAGACCACATCAGTTAATCAATAGCCTTTGAGCAGTGATTCTGTTATAAATCCACCTAATTATAGTAAGCCCCGTTTGCAACATTCTGTTTTGCACAGAGATTATTACACCCCTGTCAGATGCCTTGTTAAACTCTAACTAGGTAATTGACAGTTGGATCTATTAACTGTTAGAAAAAAAGGAAATAAGATCAGATTTGACCCATACTAACTTTATTGATCATTTGGAGTTCTAAGTAGCCACAAGTAATTCTCTTAACAACTTATTCTAGAATTGTGGCTGACTTCGGGTATAAATCTCAGAATTCTATAATGGGGGAAGGGGAGAGATTTTTCCCTTTCTGAAAATCAAAACTATGCCTGAAAAAGAGTTACAGAGAGAGGGAGGGAGGGAGAGAGATGGGGGGAAAGAGATATGTGTGTGGAGAGAGAGGGAGGGAGAAGGAGAGGGAGAGGAAGAGGGAGGGGAAGAGAGAGAGAGAGAGAGAGAGAGAGAGAGAATCTTCTATCCACTGATTCATTCCCCAAATGGCTGCAACAGCCAGAATTGGGGCAGTCAAAAGCCAGGAGCCAGAAGCCTCTTCCAGGTCTTCCACATGGGTGCAGGGGCCCAAGCACTTGGGCCGTCTTCTGCTGCTTTCCCAGGTGCATTAGCAGGGAGCTGGATTGGAAGTGAAGCAGCCAAGACTCAAACTGGCACCCATATGGGATTCTGATGTCTGAGGCAGTGGCTTAACCCACTACGCGACAACACTGGCCCCTAGACTTATCTTTTCATCCTATTTTCTGTGAACTTTCTGAAGTGCCCCTGTATTCTACTGTTCTTCTTGACAACACCATCTTTGAGACAGAAGAGAAGCAAATCAGGAAAGAGCCATTCTCCTTTTCTGTCAATCCTGACATCACGTGTACCTTCAGGACAGCTTACTGTTCTCCTTGGAAAGACAGATTCCTGAGTTGTCTGAGCCCTTCCAGGTCCCTTGGGTGCCCCACCCACCTCCAGCTTCTCAGGCATGTGTGTGGAAGACACACCAACTGCACACCCTTTATCACTCACTGCAGCTACAGCTTCATACCTGTACCTGGTCTCCTCCCGCGACTTGGGTGAGCAATGGCCCAGCTTTCCACACTGAAGCCAGCAGACAGCGTGGGCTTCCTTTGCACTTCTCTTAACCCCTCTTAATCTGCTAGCCCAGCAAAGGAATGAATGAATGAAGAGCCAAGGAAGAATGACCACAGAGAATGACTTGTAATGGAGAAAAGTGATTTGTCAGAACACCTGCACTTGAAATTCCTTCACCCCTCATATCTTCCTTCTAAAATGATGTAGGCTCCAGGGGGGTTCCTCTTTAGCTGGTTCCAGTTCCCAGCAGATCATCCAAGAGGCAGAGCTAATCCTTGAGCGCCCCCTATAGAGTTATGTGAATAACAATACTCTGACCCCAAGTCTTGCTGGTCATTCTTGCACTGCGTATCACAGGCAGAGCCTCTGACTTCCCTGGTAGTTTTGTTTCAAATCCGAAAGCTATCTCAGTTTTGGCTTCTCCAATGCTGCTGTTACAGAAACCATGGCATGCTTGGTGGTGTGCCTTTCCTTTCCTCTGCTACAATGACCATTCATGCAAACGCGCCAGCTAGGGGCAACCCTCCCCGGGGCTAACGACCACTGCCTTCCTCCCACCGTGGACTTGAAGTTTCCAAGCTGAGCCACATTGGTCAAAGCTTCTCTACTAGATAAATCTCTTCTCTAGTGTCTGACCATGAATTACGCCCTTGCTCTCCCTAAAACTCGTGGTCACCTCTCTCAAGCCTGTGGTGTGCACCTTATGCCCTGCCTTTCTCTAGTGTCAGTGGGATCGAGGTGGTCACCAAACAGACACACTAGTCAGAAATCATTTTAACAAGGTCGAAGCTACTCAGAATTAGATGGGAAAGACATTATACATTTGAAGGGCCGGTGATGTATAAAATCCATCAAGTCAGACCATCAGGTTGAGTGGGTCTGGATGCCAACAGAAGAGTAAAAAGAGACATAGTTGGAATCCAGGGGCATGGGCCAGGTGACCACATGCCTCTTGAGGTTGCTGAGTCTTTGAGGAGACATCCTTCAAATGCAGCATTCAGTGGGTCCCGGAAAGCACCCAGCAGGTCCAGATCACGCCTGCTGCTTGTACCAGCTCCTAAAATCATGCCGGATGGGGGACTAGCTGCCTTGGTGGGCACATACCTGTCACTCTCAGGAAGAGTCGGAATAAAGTATGTAATTTGGGAGCTTCGCTAGACTTAAAATAGTAAGATATGTCCACTGAACTTGAAAGGTTGAGGAATAGCTTGCTTCTATCCCCAAGGGCAGCAGAGACACATCTGTTCTCAAGTTGTCGCCAATGTCACTTCTCCATCCCACCTGTGCTTGGCACCGGGGTGTGCCGAGGAGTTCAGCGTGTTGCGCCCCATCCTGCGGAGGTCAAATTCCCACCAGACAGGGGAAAGACCTGTCAGGCATTCTGCTTCCTGCTGAGCCCCCAGCAGGCAACCAGATGGTTAAGCTTGAGCCATGCCTGAGCTACTTTTTGGGCCATTCGGGGGATTTGCAACCATTTATTCTGTCTGGCCATGTAGAATCCTCTCTTGAAGACAGTTTTGACTTCTTAATTCCTTTGTCCTCATGTGCATCATTCTAAATGGCCTTGCCCACCAACCTTGCAGGTTTTCGAGAAGGATTTCATATTATTTATATTTAACACTAGCCACGAATTCATTCTTCACAGGCTCGTTTCCTTTACATAAGAGCTAGATTGGCCTTTGGCCTGTGCCCCTTGCTCAGAGACAGCTTAGCTTGGCCTTTGGCCTGTGCCCCTTGCTCAGAGACAGCTTAGCGTGGCCTTTGGCCTCTGCCCCTTGCTCAGAGACAGCTTCCTGCAGTGCCAGGTTGGGACAGAGCATTTGAAGTTCCCAAGCCCTGTATTCCACAGGAGTCGTTATGAGAAAGGAAAGGAAAAAAAGTCATTTTTGGTGGAAAATAAGTGGTGGTTCCTAATTATGATGACTTTGTGCTTTGAATCTACATTTGCTACACCTATCTTCCTAGTAAGAAATCAACTGCCTAAGAAATTGGGTATTTTGGTGGCTGGCATTATGGCACAGAGAGCTAAGCTAGCATCCCATGTGGGCACCAGTTCAAGTCCCAGCTGCTCTACTTCCAATTCAGTTCCTTGCTAATGTACCTGGGAATGCAATGGAGGTTGGCACTGCACCCACATGGGAGACCTGGAAGAAACTCTGGGCTCCTAACTTTGGCTTGGCCCAACCAGAACCATCACAGCCATTTGGGAAGATGGAAGATCTCTGTCCTTCCGTCTCTCTCTCTCTCTCTCTCCGTAACTCTGCCTTTCAAATAAATAAGTAAACATTAAAAAATAAATAAATTAGTTCATCCATGTAACAGACATAAAGAATGCTTTACTCTGGCCTCAGAATCAGCCCTTAAGGCATTCGGATCCGACTGAAAAGCCCATGAAAGTATTGCAGGCATGGAAAGCCAAGACACTCTGGCAAAAAAAAAAAAATGACCTAAATGAAAGATCTCCACGAGTGAGATCCCAGTGGAAAGAACAGGTCATCAAAGAAGGAGGTACCTTTCTCTGAAGGGAGGAGAGAACTTCCACTTTGACTATGACCTTGTCTAGATACGATAAGAGTTGGTGAACTCAAAAGGCTTTCATGGCCTTGGAAGCTTATAACTGGAGCCTAGGGAGATTACTGATGCCATAAACAAGAGTGTCAAATTGTTAAGTCAACAACAGGAGTCACTGTGCACTTACTCCTCATGTAGGATCTTTGTCCTTAGAGTGCTGTACATTGTGATTTAATGCTATAACTAGTACTCAAACAGTATTTTTCACTTTGTGTTTCTTTGTGGGTGCAAACTGTTGAAATCTTTACTTAATATATACTAAACTGATCTTCTGTATATAAGAGAAATGAAAATGAATCTTGATGTGAATGGAAGGGGAGAGGGAGTGGGAAAGGGGAGGGTTGTGGGTGGGAGGGAAGTTATGGGGGGGGGCCATTGTAATCCATAAGCTGTACTTTGGAAATTTATATTCATTAAAAAAGAGTGCTTTAAGAGACCATCTCTTTGACAAATGGATCAAACTCTCTTGACTAGACATGTCTAAATAAACATGAACAAAGGAGCTAGATCCCCCTTCGTATCCACAGTTTCTTACATTCCACAATAGAATCCTATTGTTCACTCCTGAGCTTGTAGAGTGAGATAATTACTAATTTGAGAAACAACAAAACTGTAAGGGGAAAAATGAAATTTCCCTCTACTCTCTTAGGAGCTGTAGCTGGGAATTAAAGCAAAGTAAGAGGTTAAAGGGAGAAAAGCATACAAATTTTATTTAATGTTTGTACACGTACACAGGCAGATCATAAGAAAGGGCCAGAGAGTTTCCAAAATGGTGGAAGAGGGAGGGGGCTTACTGCTCTAGTCTAGGGGAAGACAGTTTAAAAAAAAAAAAAAACAAGTGGAGAGAATACAATCTAGGGAAGAGTTAGGGAGAAAACTGCAAAGGAAACTCCATGCAAATTAGAGGGACACTGTGAGTCTATGTGGAAGGTTGGGACGTGCACAGCTCGGGACCCCAGCAGCCAAGAGCCTCAGCACCTGCTTCAGACAGCGAGGCGAGACCAGACTGCAGCAGCCCAGGCCACTGGCAACAATGCTGTGGGAAGAGTCTGGCATGAGTCTGGCTAGGAGCCCTGTGGGGGACAGTGTACCTGCCAACCTAAAGTGGGGGAAAAAGGAGAGCACACTTCTCTCTCCCCAGCCACTTGGATCAGTGTCCTGTAACTAGCTGAGCGAGGGCAGGCCCCATTTTGCACATAGGTAATGGCTGCACCAGCTTACACCCACGCCCACCAACCAACCGAGAGGTGATGCCTAAGTCATGCTAGGAGAATTGACAGGGGCTGGGTGCTCATGACTGTCGGGGGCTTGTGTGCTGGGACTGTATAAACACTGTGGCTGCATGGGAGGGCTCAGGGTGTGGCTGGGACTTTGGGCAGTCACTGTGGGTGGCTCCACATACTTGAGGCTCCCTGGTTCCCGGGTGAGGGTCATTGCTGCAGGACCCATGCTCACACTATGGACTGCATGTGTCCTTTGTGTCTTGTGGCAGCATGGATGAATATTGTACCCACTGGGGGTTGGCTCTACTGTACTTGAAGGAGAGGAGGTGAGGGTGAGATTACGCCAATGGAGCTGAACAAACCTCCCCCATGATTAAAAAAAAATGGGAGATTTACCACATCCAATTTGGTGTCACCTTGTATACTCCCCGCAACCTATAGCACTGAACAGAGCTCCAAAGATAAAAGCCATCATGGCGGGGTGGGTGGGCAAGAATCTTTACAAATGCTTAATAATAGATGTAGCAATTCAAGAAACAAGAATGATGTTGACAACATAATGCCCCCAAAAGAACACAACAACACTTCAGTACTAGGATGTGAAAATGAAGAGAATGAAGGAATGCCAGAGATGGACTTCAAAAAATTGATTGCAGGATTACTTAGAAGTCATCAGAAGCAAATCTAAGAATTAAAGAAATCCATACATAACATGAATGAAAATTTTTCACATGAAATTGAGATTTTAAAGAGAAATCAAAATGAAATATTGGAAATGAAGAATTCATTGGAACAAATTTAAAAATGTGGTAGAAAACCTTAGCACCAAACTCGGCAAGCCAGAAGAATATCCAAATTAGAAGACAAATCTCTGGAAATTTGACAGTCAGACCAAGAAGACCAAAAAGACAAAGACAAAGACGAAGAAGAAGAAGACATTAGAAAACTGAAAAATAGCATTGGAGACTTATGGGATACTATCAATTGACTCAACAAACAGATCAGAGTAGTTTCTGAAGGCATGGAAAGAGAGAATGGATTAGAATGCCTTTTTACTGAAATAATTACAGAAAACTTGCCTAATTTGTAAAAACAAAAAAAGTCCAAGTACAGAAAGCACATAGAAATCCTGATAGACATGACCAGAAAAGATCTTCACCACGACACATTGTAGTCAAACTCTGCACAGTAAAACATAAAGAAAAGATTCTAAAATGTGCAGGAGAGAAATGCCAGATTACTTTCAGAGGATCTCCAATTAGACTCCCAGCTGACTTCTCATCAGAAACACTAAAGGCTGGAGAATGGCAAGATATATTCTAAGTCTTGAGAGAAAAGAATTGTCAACCCAGACAAAGCTCTCATTTCTGAAGGAAGGTGAAGACTTTCCATAACAAACAGAAATTGAAGAATTTATCACCATTCATCCAGCCTTACAAAAGACGCTTAACGATGTGCTATACACAGAAACACAGAAACATGGTCACCACTATGAAAGAAGGTGAAGGCAGAAAATCCTGCATTAAAGGTACAAGGAAAAACCAAAGTAAACAACAGGAATGTTTATGGGAAAATGGCAGGGCCAAGCCGTTGCTTATCAATAGTCACTTTGAATGTAAATGGCCTCAACTCTCCAGTTAAAAGATACAAAATGGCTGAACGGATTAAAAAACAAAACCCATCTATTTGCTGTCTACAAGAAACACATCTCACTTACAAAGATGCACACAGGCTTAAAGTGAAAAGATGGAAAAAATATTCCATGATAACAAAAGCCAAAAAAGAGCTGGTGTAACCATGCTAATACCAGACAACAGACTTTAACACAGAAACTGTTAAAAGGGACAAAGAAAGGCACTATGTAATGAATAGGATCAATTCAACAGGAAGATGTGACTACTATAAACATATATGCACCTAATTACAGGGCACCAGGCTATTTAAAAGAAATGTTAATGAATAAAAATGGAGTCATAGACTCCAATATAGTAGTGATGGGGGATTCAATACTCCACGCTCAGCAATGGACAGATCAACCAGACAGAAAATCAGCAATGAAACAACAGAGTTAGACACTACAGACCAAATGGAATTAACAGATATCTACAGAACTTTTCATCCTACAGCTGCAGAATACACATTTTTATCACCAGTGCATGGAACTTTCTCTAGGATTGACCACATGATAGGCCATAAAGCAAATCTCAGCAAATTAAAAAAAAAACTGTAATCACACCATGCATCTTCTTGAACTACAATGGAAGGAAGCTGAAAGCAACAACTCAAGAATCTCTAGAACATATGCAAACACATGGAGAATAAAAAATGTGCCCCTGAATGAACAATGCGTCATTGAAGAAATCAAAAGAGAAATCAAAAACTTTCTGGAAACAAATGAAGATGACAATACAACATAACAAAACTTATGGGATACAGCAAAAGCAGTGTTAAGAGGAAAGTATATGGCAAGAGGTGCATACATCAAGAAATTGGAAAGGCACCAAATGAATGAGCTATCAGTACATCTCAAAGACCTAGAAAAACAACAGCAAGCCAAACCCAAAACTAGTAGGAGAAAAGAAATAATTAAAATTATGGGGAAAAAATCAACAAATTGGAACAAAAAAAATACAAAAGATCAACAAAAAACGAAGAGCTGGTTTTTTGAAAAAATAAACAAAATTGACATACCATTGGCCCAACTAACCAAAAAAAGGAGAGAGAGGACCCAAATCAATAAAGTCAGAGATGAAAAAGGAAATGTAACAACAGACACCACAGAAATAAAAAGAATCCCCAAAAATTATTACAAAGATCTGTGTGCCAACAAACTGGGAAACCTAGCAGAAATGGACAGATTCCTGACAATATACAACCTACCAAAATTGAGCCATGAAGACATAGAAAACCTAATAGACCCATAAGCAAGATTGAAATAGGGGCCAGCGCTGTGGTGCAGTGGGTTAGCGCCCTGGCCTGAAGCACTGGCATCCCATATGGCTGCTGGTTCGAGACCCGGCTGCTCCATTTCCAATCCAGCTCTCTGATATGGCCTGGGAAGGCAGTAGAAGATGGCCCAAGTCCTTGGGCCCCTGCACCTGCGTGGGACACCCAGAAGAAGCTCCTGGCTCCTGGCTTCAGATCGGTGCAGCACGCTGGCCATAGCAGACATTTGGGGGATGAACCAACGGAAGGAAGACCTTTCTCTATGTCTCTCTCTCTCTGTCTCTCTGTCTCTCTGTCTCTCTCTCTCTCTCCCACACACACACACACACATACAGAGTCTAACTCTTCCTTTCAAAAAAATATAACCTGGTACTGGTACAAAAACAGATGGATAGACCAATGGAACACAATATAAATGCCACAAATCAACACACACATCTACAACCAACTTATCTTTGACAAAGGAGCTAAAAGCAATCCCTGGAGCAAGGACAGTCTCTCCAACAAATGGTGCTGGGAAACCCAGATCTCCACATGCAGAAGCATGAAGCAAGACCCCCACCTTACACCTTACACAAAAATCCACTCAAGATGAATCAAAGACCCAATGCCATCAAATTATTAGAGAACATTGGCATATGCAAAGAGTTCTTGAGAAAGACCCCAGAGGCACAGGCAATCACAGCCAAAATTGACAAATGGGATTACATCAAATTAAAAAGCTTCTGCATTGCAAAAGAAACAACCAGTAAAGTGAAGAGGCAACTGACAAAATGGGAGAAATTATTTGTAAACTATGCAACTGATAAAGGGTTAATAAGCAGAATATATAAAGAGATCAAGAAACTCAAAAACAACAAAACAAACAACCTAGTTAAGAAATGGGCAAAAGACTTAAACAGGCATTTTTCAAAACAGGAAATCCTATTGGCCAACAGACACATGAAAAAATTCTCAGGATCACTAGCTATCAGGGAAATGTAAACCAAAACCACAGTGAGGTTTCACCTCACCCCCATTAGAATGGCTCTCATACAGAAATCAACAAACAACAAATGCTGGTAAGGATGTGGAGAAAAAGGTATCCCAACTCACTGTTCATCTGAATGTAAACTGGTACAGCCACTGTGGAAGACAGTATGGAAATACCTCAGAAATCTGAATATAGACCTACCATGTGACCCAGCCATCCACTCCTGGGAATTTACCCAGGGGAAATGAAATCAGCATATGAAAGAGTTATCCATACACCCATGTTTATTGCAGTTCAATTCACAATAGCTAAGGTATGGAATCAACCCAAATGCCCATCAACTGAAGACTGGATAAAAAAATTATGGGATATGTACACCATGGAATACTTCACAGCTAAAAGAATGAAATCTTGTCATTTGCAATAAAATGGGTGTAACTGGAAAACATCATACTTAATTAAATAAGCCAGTTCCAAAAGGACAAATACCATATGTTCTCCCTGATCTGTAAAAACTAATAGAGCACCTAAAAGATAATCTATAGAAGTGAAATCAATATTGAGATGCAATGATTTTGAACAGTCCTTGTCTCGACTGTTGAGTTTTTTTCCATACTATCTGTCAAACACCTTACTTAGTATAGAGTTAATCATATGTGTATGAACTTAATTGAAAATATATCTTAGTAAAAACTAAGAATGGAAAGAGGAGAGGGAGGAGGAAGAATGGTAGGAGTGTGGGTGGGAGAGTGTGTATGGTGGGAAGAATCACTATGTTCCTAAAGTGGTACTTATGAAATGCATTAAGTTTGTATTCCTTAAATAAAAGATTTTTGGGAAAAAAAAAAAACAAGAAAGAAAGAAAGAGCCAGCATCAGAGCCGGCGCCGTGGCTCAATAGGCTAATCCTCCACCTTGCGGCGCCGGCACACCGGGTTCTAGTCCCGGTTGGGGCGCCGGATTCTGTCCCGGTTGCCCCTCTTCCAGGCCAGCTCTCTGCTGTGGCCAGGGAGTGCAGTGGAGGATGGCCCAGGTGCTTGGGCCCTGCACCCCATGGGAGACCAGGAAAAGCACCTGGATCCTGGCTCCTGCCATCAGATCAGCGCGGTGCGCCGGCTGCAGCGGCGGCCATTGGAGGGTGAACCAACGGCAAAGGAAGACCTTTCTCTCTGTCTCTCTCACTGTCCACTCTGCTGTCAAAAAAAAAAAAGAAAAGAAAAAAAAAAGAAAGAGCCAGCATCAAAAGCTTTTACCTACCTTTTTATCAAACAAATGACAAAGTTGTAGAGATAGGACAAGACAAAGAAAAGTGGGTTTAAGGTTCCCAGGGTGTTAAGTTTTGGGAAAGTGACTAGAAAATCAACAGGAGAAGAGTTGAATTGGTAGGTTTGTTTGTATAGGTTTGTGTCAGCATCAATTCTTAGGGTCTGGGGACAAGAATGTTCTCCTCTTCGTGGGAAACTCTAGAACTTTACATTAGGTGGAAAGGGGAGGGCAGAGAGCCCTTCTTGCACCTGCTGTTTCTCAAGTGCCATCAGCCCAAGTCACCAATACTCCAAAGCAGCATGTTTTGGGGAGCTGTGCTCACTTTGCTTTCAATGCATGGATAAGCCCCATTCCTCTCAAACAGCAGGACTGGAAGAATCTGCAATCAGACTTCCCAGATTTGAATTCTGACTCAGCAACTTCCTAGCTGGGTAACTTTGCTCAACCTCTCTGACCTTCAATCTCCCAATCCTTAAAACGTGTCTCAAAAATTGTTCTTGCCACCTAAAGCTATTGTGGAGACTACATTACGTAGCCCACACAAGCACTTAGCATGTAAGAAGAGCAATAGGACTGTGACGATCCCTGCAGAGTCAGGGGCTTTGGAGACCAGCCTCCCTCCACCCTCCCCCCACTCCCCAGCCCCATCCCAGCTCCCAGGAGACACAAATCCAGACTTCACCAGAATGTCCACATTAGTCTCAAATTACTACTGAAGATACACCAGACCTGGTTACTCCTATTATTCCTTCCAATCAGCTAAACCTAGCTCTGACCTAAGAGTAACCAAGACCTGAAGCAGCAACAGAACTTCAAGAGAAAACAAGGCAGGGAGAGGGATGGGCTGATGCTGTGGCAAAGTGGATAAAGCCATCCCATATGAGCTCCAGATCAAGTCCCAGTTGCTCCTCTTCCAATCCAGCTCCCTGCTAATGTGCCTGGGAGAGCAGTGGAGCATGGCCTGAATGCTTGGGCCCCTGCACCTACGTGGGAGACTCAAAAGAAGCTCCTGGCTCCTGGCTTTGGCCTGGCCCATTTTAGGAGTGAACTGATAGATGGACAATATCTCCCTCACAATGTGTGTGTGCGTGTGTGTGTGTGTGTGTGTGTGTGTAATTCAGCCTTTCAAAAAAATTGTTTTAAAAGGAAGGAGAATAGAGCAAATCCAATGAGCTTGTGGAAAATAGGTCTTCAGGCCAGTCATTTGCACTCTATCTTGTAAACTCCTCAGGAGTGGTGGCTCAGAACATTTTAATCAAAATTTAATTAGCACCTTGCACACAATAAGCACTCAATGATTGGGAGTATAAATGAAAAGATTGAGTCTCCAGCTACCCATGTGCCAGGGAAACCAATTCTTTAATCTTCTTCATTAACACCGAATTCTGCCAGCTCTTACCCAAGGGCCACCTTGCAACAATTCTCAGAGCTACACCTGCGTGGCCCCTCCCCTTCGAATGGCTTGTTCCTGCCTCGCCCACCCCCTTGCTCACATCTGGTTTCCATCCCCTCTGAAAGACCTTCATTGTAGTAAACAGAGTTACTTTTTGACCAAAAATGATGGAGGAAAACGCTAGAATATGACTAGCGTGCATCTCTGTAGAGGTACACTGACAGTATGCAAGTTTTGGGGGAAGGATTCTTGCCCTCTCCCACATCAGGATGTGGCCTGAGGGCCTCACAGCAGGCGTTATTTCTACAAGCCCGAGACCTAATCGTTTCCTGACAATCTCATAAAGATTTCATTTCACAGGCGCTCCAGGCTTACCCAATAATTGTTAAAGTTTCTCTTGTACCAAAAGCATCCTCTCCAAACATGCCTTGAGGAAGGAAATCCAAGACCTTTACAATTTACACCTACAAATATAATATTAGAAAAGGCTCAAGTGTCCAAGCCCTGGGGACCCGTGCATTCCGTTCAACAATCCTGCCTCAATAAAACTGATATGTCGACACTCAAGGGCATTATGCTGCTCAACACAGCTTCTTAAATAGCACATTTCCAATACATAGGAGGGTCTTCAAAGAGTTCATAGAAAATGCTTATTATGGAAAAAAAAAACTATGCCTGCATTTCAATTTTTTGCACCAAAATAAATATAACTTTTAATTCCCTTTTCTATGAACTTTTTGGAGTAGCTACGTAGGGAATCAGCCGCAAACCAAACGAAAAATTCGGTAGCAAACAGTGCAGCAAATTACTTCAGGAGCAGTGAGAAGGGCAAGGAGTGTCAACATTCCCCTGAATACTCAGGGCTGAACTACCAAGTGCCCAAGTGAAGGCCGGGAACAGGTATCTATGTGTGAACACGGAGAAAGACCATCTTCCGGGGCCGGAGGAGGAAGGCGGTGAAGACCAGCTGAGAAACGCCTGCCCCAGAGGAAGGGGTCTGGCGCCCCAAGGAATGAAGAGGTCAGAAGAAGAAATCACTTGTTAATTTAATGCGAACCTATTGAGCCCCTCTGAAAATCAAAGGAAAAAACCGCAGGGAAAGCAATGCTGAGCTTTTCAAAAACGAGGGCTGGAGGCCAGGAAGGGACCAGGGCTCGCGCATGTCTCGAGCTGCTGCCTGGAACGTGCAGTGTCGGTCACCTTTGCCCTCCACTGCAGGCTTCTGGAAACACCAGATAGTTACACTGTGTCTGGAGATTCCAGATGCACGTCAAAAGGCTGTCAGACTCCTGCTTTATGGGCATTTTTACTATATAGATGTATTATTTTCTTGCCTTTATTTGGTCATGTAGCCCTGTTCTTTCTCAGCATTGAATGGAAGTTTCCTACAAAACAATTTTGACAGCTTTCTAATGACCAGCCCAGCTTACCTACGTAAGCTCCTGCATTCCCGGTGCACTTCAGACACCCATTCCAAGCTCCTGGAATCTGTCTCCTAAACTGCAGTTCCTAAAACCCCCCCAAAAGTCTGTTACCTTCACAGTTTCTAAGTTGAACCCATTGACACCTCTAGCTACAGTGCACCAAGCACCAATCCGAAATGCTGGCTAATAAGAGATATACAGGGACCGGCACCATGGTGCAGCAGATTAATCCTATGCCTGCGGCACCAGCATCCCATATGGGCGCCAGTTCTAGTCCCGGCTGCTCCTCTTCCAATCCGGCTCCCTGCTGTGGTCTGGGAGAGCAGTGGAAGATGGTCTGGATGCTTGGGCCCCTGCACCCACGTGGGAGATTGGGAGGAAGCTTCCGGCTCCTGACTTCGGATTGGCGCAGCTCCAGCTGTTGTGGCCATTTGGGGAGTGAACCAACAGAGGGAATACCTTTCTGTCTCTCCCTCTCACTGACTGTACTCTCAAATGGATAAATAAAATCTTTTTTAAAAAAATAAGAGTTATACATTCCTTGGTTCCAAATAGCTTACAATCTAATGGAAAAGTACTAGTCATTCCATCAGAAAAAACCAGCCCCACATGATGGAGGGGTTCACGGCCATAGACCAAAAAGGAAAAAGCTAGAAATCCTGCAACACACAAAACAACGCATGACACAAAGGGAGGGCAGGGTGCACTCGAGTACTCTCAGGGAGAAACACAGTCCACACGCTTGAGCTGTGTGGTCCTGGGACACACACGTGCCCAGTGCTGAAGGTAGATACTGAAGGCACTGACAGCTGTTAAACACCCAGCTCTCACTTTTACTTCAATTCCACGCTCAGTAAATAACATCCTTGTCAAACCTCGGTTTTCCAGACATGGTAGAAACTATTAGGTACGTTCCTAATAATTATTTTTCTCTTTCTTTTGTCAGAGAAGGAAAACATTTCCTCTGTCTCATTGTGTTATATGCCTGGGGGATCTGAAAGTCAAACTAACAAAACAGAATGAAGAGGAGGAAAGGCAAACGGTTTTTGTTAGTACTTATTAACACCTGCATACATGGGAATTCAAAGAAAAAAGCGGAACTCAAACAATGAGATGGGATTTATATGCCATTTTATCAAAGGAAATGGGACTGGGTTTTTCAAAATTTTTATTATTTCTGTTCATTTTATTTGAAAAGCAGAGAGAAAGAGAGAGGCAGAGACCGAGAAATATTTCCCATCTGCTAGTTCAGTCCCCAAATGCCCACAGCAGCCAGGCTGGGCAAGGCTAAATCCCAGGGCTTAGAACTCAATCCAGCCTTCCATGTGGGTGGCAGGGACCCAACTACTTGAGCCATCATCTGTTGCTTCCTGGGGTTCACATCCCCAGGAATCCAGGATCAGAATGGGAGTCAGGACACAAACCCAAGGACTCTGCTGGCATGTGGACATCCTGGGCAGCATCTAAACAGATCCACCAAATGCCCACGCCGGGATTGGGTTTTAAGAGATGTTGGGTTGTAGGGAAGCACCAGGGAACACGTAGGGTACTAATGAAAGCTTAGTGCTCTTTTAGGAGGGTCTGTTTATGCAGACTCATCTCAGTGTCAGCTCCCTGTCTTCAGTGACAAGAGGCACTCCACCTGATTTAGAAGGGTCACCTTCTCAAAGGGAAACCTACGCCCTGTTTTTGGCAGCTCAGGGGAAGGCAGAGAACTTTCCCGGAAACTATCGATTTTAAATTACTGGGGCTGGCACTGTGGTGTAGCAGGTAAAGCCACCACCTACAGTGTTGGCATCTCATATGGGTGTTAGTCCAAGTCCCAGCTGTTCCACTTCCTTTTTTTTAAGATTTATTTATTTATTTGAAAGTCAGAGTTACACAGAAAGAGGAGAGGCAGAGAGAGAGAGGTCTTCCATCCAATGGTTCACTCCCCAATTGGCTGCAACGGCCTGAGCCCTACAACAATAAACATGGCTCCAGCGGCACAGAGGCTGTGAAACCTGGGACTGGAACACAACCAGCAGCAGTGCAGCCAGCCCTTGTCCAAGGTCCTGAAGACCCAGCACTGCTGTGTTATTATTACCAAAGACCAAAGGGGCTGTGCGGTCCTGTAGTGGGTGCTATGTAACTTGATGAAGTGTGCACAGGGAGCGTAGTGCTCTTGCTAACCCATTGCTAAAAGAAAAGCTGTAGAGAAAGTAAGCTGTAAATTTAACTTTCAGTTAAGCACTAAAGGATTCCCGAATTGGGCATCACTCAGGGTGGAGGAGGTGCTGAGGGCTCCTCTGGTAGCTGGAACGCAGAAGCCGCACAGAGCAACGGCCTGACTGTCTGGAGCTGAGCGTCTGCCATGTTGGGGTGCACCCAGGTAGAAAGTCCCTAGGCAGAGTTTGGTTGGTGGTTTCTGACTGGCTAAGGTTAGGTTTTATTTGACTGTTTGCATTCAGTCAGGGTTTGGTTGGCTTACCAAGGAGTTCCAGTTACAGAGACGACCTCAGGCGAATGGCCTCCTTCTTACTTCCCTTCACACCAGGATTCTAGGATGACCAATGTCAGAACTCCCCTGGTGCTAGCACTGAGCATCTTGCAACCTGGCAACTCCTTAGTCCCAACCCAACAGGGACAGATGGTCACCCTGCACATGTGGCAAAGCGCATGGACAAGGGGGTACGCCCATGTCCTACTCGGGACTCCCAGGACCCAGTGAGTGCTATCTTCAGGCCACAGCAAGCCACCACCCTCCCCGTGAGCTCCTCCCCTGCACCCTTCCCCCAGCCCGCCGCTGCCTGGGGGAATCCAGGACTTCCTGTACTGGATCACACTCTTGTGAGTATCTGTATATTTTAGTCATCATTGGTAATGGGAAAAAATGACATTACAGGGTAGGGAGGGGACGGAGTGACACATTTGGCGAAATGCACTTGAAAGTTGGTGAATAATGAGAAGCACATCTCAGATGGAAATGAAAAGTGTAGACAGTAGCATTCCAAATCCACTATTTTACAAAGCCTGAAGGTTTATTTTGATTACTGACAGCTGCTGCTATAAAACTCAGGAGCAAAATTGAAAAGCAAATTATGATTAGGCATGCTTCAAAAGTCAGAGACACAAACGCCGAATAAGAAGACAGAGCACTTTTAATTAACTGTGGCTCAGGACTCCCCCCTTGGAGCTGGGGCGTAAATCAAGTGGTGACGGTGGTCTCTGCAGTGCACCCCCTCTTCCTGTGTGAGCTGAGAACTGCCATTGTCTGTCACCTGTCTCTTACCCCTGAGACCAGGAGTTCCGGGAGGGCAGCAACACGTGGCACTGTGCTGCGTAAGTGGCTGACATTCAACGAACGTCCACGGATGTCCCAGAAGCTTTCCCCACTCCCCAGGGCAGCAGATAACACAGCGACAAAATCGAGGACACAGCCATGCTGCCCTGGGTGCTTCCATTTCCTAATCCATAAAATGGGTTACATAGCGCCTAATTCTGCCTTGTGAGGATAAGCTGAGTTAGATGCAAAGTCTTTGTCATCCTGCCTGGCATGGGGTAGATGCCGTGAAGTAGCCGTGGCAATGTGAGACCATCTTGGAACAGCTGGAAATGTATTTACTGAAATGCTGAGGCAGAAACAATGCAAGTTCCAGGACAGCGTGCACGGAAGGCTGCCGTCTGGGTAAGAACATCTGTGTGTGTGCACTGCAGCACCTGGAACCCGGCCTCCGGAGAGGAGCCAGAGAGAAGGAAAGGCTCAGAGTGGGAAGAAAGCCAGCAAACTGTCACATTTGGGGCCCTCTCTTCTGTCCTGAATTCTTTGGATCTTTTGCAATAAAAAGAGAATCACACCTCGTTTTTGGATTTAAAAAAATAAGAAGACAAAATAATGACAAACTGTGCTAATCAGGATTGCCCTACTCCAAACTCCTGCTCACATTGGTACCCAACCACCCAACCCGCACCTCCAGAGTGATGGCCGCACCCCAGCCCAGGGCCCTCAGCTGCAGACTACTGACACTCCAGGACAAGTGACTCTTGACTGTCCTGTGCACTGTACGATGTTCTGCAGCCTCCTGGCCTCTGCGCCACCATGTGACAGTGACACTCCTACCCCAGTGGTGCAAATCAACAGTGACACTGCCAGTATCCCCGGAAGGCATATAAGATTGCCCTGGATGAAAACTAATCTTAAGCCGGCGCCGTGGCTCAATAGGCTAATCTTCCACCTAGCGGCGCCGGCACACCGGGTTCTAGTCCCGGTCGGGGCTCCGGATTCTGTCCCAGTTGCCCCTCTTCCAGGCCAGCTCTCTGCTGTGGCCAGGGAGTGCAGTGGAGGATGGATGGCCCAAGTGCTTGGGCCCTGCACCCCATGGGAGACCAGGAGAAGCACCTGGCTCCTGCCATCGGATCAGCGCGGTGCACCAGCCGCAGCGCACCAGCCGTGGCGGCCATTGGAGGGTGAACCAACGGCAAAGGAAGACCTTTCTCTCTGTCTCTCTCTCTCTCACTATCCACTCTGCCTGTCCAAAAAAAAAAAAAAAAAAACTAATCTTCTACCTGTTTTCTGGAAGCCATTGACTGCCACCTCTTTTACCTTTTTAGGGGACTGTCACCTATACAACCCTCACTCTGGACGAAGTCCAGCACCCGCCTGGGGCAGGAGGACAGGCTTTGAGAGGGCTGAGCAGACTTTGTCCTCACCGAGACAGGAGACAGCAGCAGGAGGGCCATTTCAGGCTCCTGCTCAGGAAACCCCGTCTCTCCTAAGACCGCAGAAAACATCCCACAACGTGTCCTGTGCTGCTCCTCCCCAGTCTCACCAGGAACTGCCATCTCTTTCCCATGGGTCCAATACAGTGGTGATGACAACTTACATTTCTATTGTCTGTTCCACCAGGAGAGGCTGTGAGGACTGAAACCACACAGGGAGCCTCGGAGAAGCTACTGGAACTCAGGACACTGGAAGATCGCATCTCTAGGAACAGTCTGGGCAAATGTCTCTGTCCTTTGGGAAGTGAGAGCATGGCTCTCCCCTCTCCCTCCCTAAGGGAAATGGAGCAAATTGAGGGACTCTGGGCTAAGAACTTCCAGACTCGAGGACTGCGGGCTGAGCTTTGGTCTGTGTCTGGAAAGCCTGGCCGGCCTCAGTTCTGCTGGGTGTGCCCTTGCTGGGCCATGGTTTCTCCATTTAGGAAATGCAGGTGATCCTCCATCTGTCCTGCTGACCTCACAGGACTATTCTAAGGAGTCACCGAGGCAATGTCTGTGTTCGCCTTGAGAAGTGGCACAGACTACACAAGCTTCGAGGGCCCTAGGACTCCTCCCCTCCAACAGCCACGGGATGAAAACCAGAAAAAAGATGCGCTGTCGGGAGCAGTCTGAGCGATTCTCTGGGCACAGAGCCTGCCCCATGGGAGAGATTTCCCAGAGATTTGTGAACTCCAGCACTGGAGCGTATTTCCACCCTCCCTCCCTACTGGTCTCTCCCGGTACAACACTGACACCATCCACATGGGAAAGCAAGGCAAGCATGCAAGCCTTCCAGAAAGCGGAATTTGGCCACCACCTCATCCTTTTTTTTTTTTTTTTTTTTTTTTTTTATAGGCAGAGTGGACAGTGAGAGAAAGACAGAGAGAAAGGTCTTCCTTTTTTTTTTTTTTTCCATTGGTTCACCCCCCAATGGCCACTGCAGTCAGTGCGCTGCGGCTGGTGCACCATGTTGATCTGAAGCCAGGAGCCAGGTACTTCTCCTGGTCTCTCATGCAGGTGCAGGACCCAAGGACTTGGGCCATCCTCCACTGCCTTCCCAGGCCATAGCAGAGAGCTGGCCTGGAAGAGGAGCAACTGGGACAGAACCGGCACCCCAACCGGGACTAGAACCTGGTGTGCCAGCGCCACAGGCGGAGGATTAGCCTATTGAGCCACAGCGCCGGCCCTCATCCTGTCTTAAGGGACCCAGCAGCCTTGTGGCTCTGCTGATGATGACAAACCCCTAAAATTGCCACGACAACCCTCAAAACTCCCAAATCTGTAACTTCGGTGGGGAAAGCCTGCTTCCGTCCCCTGTTCCCCAAGCACAGCCTTGCTGAACCGCAGGTCCCACAGAGGAGGTCTGGCGGGGCAGGGGCCCAGGAAGGCAACCTGAGGCTGCTACTCTGGCTCATGCTGCCGGAGGGAGGCTGTTTCCAGATCAGCCTGCTGAGTAGCTTCGGAAATGCAGAGCCCTGCCTTTGGTGACCAAAAACACTAAGACTCTAGGACGTGACCAGATATTAGGGTAATGAAAACTGACACCACCACTACCTACCCCCGTGAGGTTGACCAGGTGCCAGGCATTGGGCCAAACATTTTCCTCCTCCCTCACTCAACCCCTCCCTAAATCAGCAAGCAGATGGGAGAGTGGCAAAAAACTGGCTCCAAGTAACACTGTTGACGAATGGCAGAACCAGGAGCCAAACCTAGCTCTGTCTAAACCCAAATCCATAATTCTTTAAGATTTATATATTTATTTGAGAGGCAGAGTTAGAGAGAGAGAGAGAGAGAGAGAGAGAGAGGTCTTGTATCCGCTGGCTCACTCCCCAAAAGCCCTTGCAATGGCTAGGTTGAAGCCAGGAGCCAGGAGTTTCTTCCAGGTCTCCCATGTGGGTGCAGGGGCCCATACATTGGGT